>NC_068407.1:5478375-5778375 GCF_023724105.1 Carassius gibelio | reverse complement strand
TCCTCCTCCTTCTTCTTCTTTCTCCCTCTCCTACTCATATATATTTCCCCTCACTGTTCTTGCTGCTCAGTCTCAGATAGATGTTTCTCTCCACGCTTGCTATTCCCTCCCCGAAGGAAGGGGAGGAAGGAGGTTGTGTGTGTTTTTTCCTTGAAATTTTTATCACAAAATTATAATACACTCAAAGGGGAAACTCACCGTCATGAAAAAGCAGTGCCGTGTCCACGGGGTTTCCTCGCCATCTCTGCACGGGCCACCGGAGCGGGGGAGCTCCAGCAGAAGGCAGCATCACTACATAGTGCACTACACTCCTTAGGGCTCTGTACTTCAACGAAAAGGGATCTGTTATACTATTTGTTTACTATTGAGGTTTCTTCCGCAACAATACAAGTTAAATCTGTTGTTTTGATTAATCACCCAAAATACCTGACATGAATAAATTAATATAATATCAGTGTTTGTAACAGGGGGCGGGGAATCCTCAACGACCACACCTTTGTGTCCTGAGGCCACACGTCACCCACAGGTGTCAACCAGAACCATACATAATAAACAATACCTCACTGGATTCTTTGGTCCTTTATCTGAGTGTGTAAAATAATGGAGTTTGTTGCCACAGCGAGGCTTTTAATGTTATCAATAACGAAAATTATTAAAACATTACAAACTAAAATAAAAATCGACAAATGTATTGATAATTTATTTATTTTATTTTAAGTACTAAAATAGACAATGAACTAATCAAAAAAATGAAAAAGATACTTAAAAAAATATTACATTTACATTTATTCATTTAGCAGATGCTTTTATCCAAACCGACTTACAGATTGAGGACAGTGGAAGCAATCAAAAACAACAAAAAGAGCAATGATATAAATGTGCTATAACAAGTATCAGTTAGGTTAACACAGTACACGTAGCATGGGATTTTAAATACTATAATAAAAAGAAAACAGAATAAAAAAAAGAATAGAGAAAGCTGGTGTTAGAGGTCTTTATACATACACACACACACACACACACACACACATACAATTGCATAATAAATTAAAAGAAAATAGAACACAAAAAGATTAGAAAGGTAGTTAGATTTTTTTTTTTTAAGATTAGAACTAGAATAGTGAGTGTTAGAGGGTCAAATAAAAATGGAAGAGATGGGTTTTAAGCTGATTCTTGAAGATGGCTAAGGACTCAGCTGCTCGGATTGAGTAGGGGAGGTCATTCCACCAGGAGGGAACATTAAATTTAAAAGTCCGTAAAAGTGATTTTGTGCTTCTTTGGGATGGCACTATCAAGCGACGTTCACTTGCAGAATGCAAGCATCTAGAGGGCAAATAAGTCTGAAGTAACAAATTTAGGTAAATGGGTGCAGAGCCAGTGGTAGTTTTGTAGGCAAACATCAATGCATTGAATTTTATGCGAGCAGCTATTGGAAGCCAGTGCAAACTGATAAACAGAGCTGTGATGTGTATTTTTTTTGGGTCATTATAAATTAATCTTGCTGCCGCGTTCTGAATTAATTGTAAAGGTTTGATAGAATTGGCTGGAAGACCTGCCAAGAGGGCATTGCAGTAGTCCAGCCTAGACAGAACAAGAGCTTGAACAAGGAGTTGTGTAGCATCTTCTTGATGCTGATTAAAACAAATCCGCAGGATCGGATCGTTTAAGCAATGTGGTCTGAGAAAGTCAGCAGATCATCAATCATAACTCCAAGGCTTCTAGCTGTTTTTTAAGGAGTTATGGTTGATGTGCCTAACTGTATAAACTATATAAAACTAAACTATTTATGTAAAACTAGATAAAATATAAATTAAAATGCAAAATATAATAATAACCCTGCTGGTATGATTTTTGTTTACCATGCATACATTGACCATGTACAAAATTCAACATATAATCAATATAAACTGTAAGGGATATAATAACAATAATACAGTCAAGTCATCTTGCAATTCTAAAAAGAAATACATCAACAATTGTTTTATAAACTTGCTGTAAAATACATTTCATATCAAATAAAAATCAATAACCAATTGAAATGAATATGACAGAAGACGTCTAATTAAAGTAATAAATCATTTTATTCCGTTTAAATTATGTATGGGAAAATAGTCATAAGTTTATTATGAACGTGAGCATTTAATGCGCCAATAGAACGCCGCGTAACTAACGGTGCTGATTCTTAGTCCAATCATTGATAAGCACACTTTGACGAGTGGTCACATGATCAACGTGCGTTCACCACGCCTGTTTAGAGAAACCAGGAGAAACTACATGGCGGCGCTGGGAGTGGAAGTTAATATGGGGAACGATGACGGAGAAAAAAATACAGCTGTCAGAGTTCCCGAACGTGTTTTACGAAGGGATCAGGCGAGGCTGGAGGAGGTAGAGCGCCGGAGAAACGTCAAGGAGAGCCAGAGCGTGACGGAAGAGAAGAGCGAGTTCTTCACGTCCTCCTTTAATGCTGAGAGGACAGCAGTCGAGGAGATGCTCTCCAGCTGTAAAGATAATGACCGCCAAAAATCCGCAAAAACACTGGAAGAGACCACTTTGAAAATTCAACAGCTCCAGAAGTTCCTCAGTGACAGCATTATGTTTCTAACGCAGTATGAAATAAGACAGGCGCAAGCATCCCTGCAGAAGCTCCAGAGCACTCTTGCTGTGAAAAGAGATGAGCTGTTGCCTAAAAAGAAATTCGCCTTTAGATCCAGGAACACAGAGGCAAGCAAGCAGCCTGCACCCGTTCAACAAACAACAGAGAAGTCTGCATCTGATGCAGCTGGTATTGTAGTGGTGGATGCTTCTGTCTCTGTATATCAGTGTGGATTCTCTAATGCTGACAGTCAAGTCTTAATCAAGCAAGCTGAGGAGATCCAGCAACGAGATGTTCTGTTATCTCATCTGACAAACTGTAAAGTCAGGCTTTATGGCTGTCCGAGCACCTTGCACATCAAGAACGTCCGCAGCTGCGAGATCCTCTCCGGGCCGGTGTCCAGCTCTGTTTTTGTAGACCAGTGCACTGACAGCACTTTAGTATTCCCCTGTCAGCAGCTGCGCACCCATAACACCACTGCCACTCAGATATACCTGCACGTGACCAGCCGGGCAATTATAGAGGACTGTCATGGGGTGCGGTTTGCCCCGTTCACATGGACTTATCCAGGGATTCATGATCATTTCACAGTGGCTGGACTTGATCCGAACAGGAATAATTGGACAGAGGTGGATGATTTCAATTGGCTTGCTGCTGGGACACCTTCACCCAACTGGACTGTCATTCCTGAGACTGAGAGAATATGTAGTTGGGATGTTGTGGAAAAAACATCTAAACAATAATGATCTGATTGCAATATTGTGTGACTGCTCAGTCAATATGATGCTAAAATTGAAATCTTGTAAACATAGAATGTTCTAGAATTCCTGCTTGCCAATTTTTTATTAATTGCTTAATAAAAAATACATTAATAGAAGGATGTGTAAGCAAATAATAAAGTCTGTTTTATCGCATTTGTGTTTATTTGTGATTCACTTGCACATCAGTCTATGTATTTAATAATTATGGGATCAGGAATTATGTTAAAGGGATAATTCACCCTAAAATGAAATTTCTGTCACCCTCATCATGTCACTCCAAACCTGCAGAATTCAATATAATATAATACAACTATTTGACTACTAGCGGTTTTCAAAATATCAGAAACGCCATGCAGGTTTGGAATGACTTGAGGCTGAGTGAATGTTGACATTTCTCATTTTTGGGTGAAATCCTTTGAATTCTGTTACTATTGTTCAGAATTTTTTTCGTAGATTAACCTGAAGAAATATACATTTGTTTGGTAAGAATTTTTTTCAATCTTTCAGCATAAAAGTTTTATGGGGAAAAAATGCTATACAGTTCTTAATTTTGGTGCTTTTGTGTATTATATCCAAAATAATGCATACAGATGAGATTTTCATTTAATATTTTAAAAATGATAAAAAAAATTTTTTAAATGGAATTGTAAGAAGTGGTCTGTTATATTTGGGTTCTCTAATACAGTGAATAATGTGACCCTGTAGTCCTTTATACAAGTATAATCATTATCTGAATATGAAGTTCTGTAGGCTTATTTTATTATTATTTTTTTACTGTTTGTTTTGGGGGTAAAATTGAATAAATTAGTTAACATGCTTTCATTGTTTAACTATACTTCTAGACTTTTAATATTTAAGAATTCATTAATGTTAATTTCAACATTAATAAATTCTTAAAATCATCATATCTTTTAATGTTAGTTCATGCACTAAATAATTGTCTTAACTAACATTAACAAGGACTAATAAACATTGTAGAATTTATATTCCTAATTCTTAGTTCACGTTAGTTAATGCATTAACTAATGTTAACAAACTGTAAAATGTTAGGGTTTTGACTGCCATCAGTTCCATGAATATTTCAACCTCGAGAAATGTAGAGATGCTCTCAAACAGTGGCGTGTCTGTCATGAACTCAAAGACCCTGGAAGTAGAAGTGTAGTGGTCTTAAGCCTTAGCCTCCTGGTTTTTTGGTGTCTCTGTGGTTATCCCATTCATACCATGTGACCAATCAAGCCAATCACACGCCACGGCAGCAGCTTACAGATAGGCTCATCTACTGGCCAGGGATTTCTGTAAATGGGATGAGGGTGATTAGCTGGGTTTAGGATGACGTACAGTAACTTTGTGTTTAATCATTTGGATCCTTGGCTTTTGTCCTCCTTTTGCAGATAGAGGGACACCGATATTTGCGTCACTACCTGAGGACACTGCTGTTTTAATTATTGAGATGAAAATCCAGTTTTAAGATCGTAAAGATAATGTATTACATTGGTGTTTGCCTTTAGAAGAATCTGAGTTGGACTTAGTCTATTATGGGTGCGAAGATCATCATGAAAGTAGCTAACAAGTTCTCTCTTTACTGGAATGGATTACACATTGCGCCTTGAACGTACTTTCAACGTTCAACTTCTGTAAGCTACATTGCACTGCTGTCTTTGGAGATCACCGAACTCTGAAAATAGTTTTCTTGGACTTTTATTTGGACTTTAACTAGGAGATCATCATGGCTCTAATGAAAGTAAAGTTTGACCTGAAGAAACGGGTGAAGCTGGCCCAGATGCTATGGCTCATGTACTGGTTTTCCATTATGGCCGGAGTGATGGTCTTCAGCATGGGCCTTTTCTTTAAAATTGAACTGCGCAAGAGAAGCGAACTTATGGACAACAATGAGAGTCATTTTGTACCCAACATTCTTATTGGTGTGGGTCTTTTGGCATGTTTTCTCAATGCCTCTGGGGGCAAAATCTGCTACGACTCGCTCGACTCCACCAAGTTTGTGAAATGGAAGACCGTTTTGAAGCCCTTTCTCATTTGTTGTTTGTTCTTCAACTTCCTCCTCATTGTCACAGCGGTGATGTGTTTTGCCATGCGCATTCCTCTAGAGTTCACACTTGCTGAGGGCCTGAAAAATGGAATGAAGTACTACAAGGACACTGATACACCGGGACGCTGCTACATGAAGAGAACTCTGGATCTCATGCAAATGGAGTTTCGCTGCTGTGGCAACAACAACTACAAAGATTGGTTCGAGATCCAGTGGGTGAGCAACCGGTACCTGGACTTCAGCTCCAAGGAAGTCAAAGAGTGAGTGGGGTTTTTTCTTAATGGATGTCACACTTAAATGTAAACATAGTTTTATCTTTCTTTATGTCTTTATTACATATTTTAGACATTCAGGTTGAGAGAAATGTCATTTAAGATACTTAAAACTTTTTAAACGATAAAAAATAGTGTGTTATTTTTACAAAATTATTTAGAAATTTACAGTAAGAGGAGGGAATCGGTGATTCGCAGGGGTCAATTTGCAGTGTAAGTGGTATCAGGAATGTTAGCCAGTTTAGATTTATCCGCTAATCTTCTTGGATCACATTTTCTTGCCCCCAGAGCTTACTGTCCCTTTCAATCAGTTGAATACCTGCTAGATTGGCTTGGAATAGACATTGAAATTACTAGCCGAATGTTCGTGCATTAATATCAAATAATTATTTAATGGCTTTTGATGTTTAACACCTAACCTATAAAGTCAATGAAAAGTTTTCTATGTGGCTTAAATGAGCTATATTAATTAAATTCATTTATATACATTTTATTTAATTGATAATAAATAACATTGAAGTTACGATGCAGTATTTTCTTTAAGTTTTATTGTGAGCATTTAGTTTTCAAACTAAAAAAAGGATGTTGCCTTTTTTATTTTTATTTTTTTAATTTCTGGCTGAGAAATGCCTATATCATTTATTTTGTTTTGAAATGATAAGTGATGTCAAATGAAACATTCACACAGTGCTTTGTAAATGTTGTTTTTAATTTACTGTACATTTGAGTCATACTTGTCAAATGCATCCTGAAATTTAACAAGATATATGTTAGTAATAAACTGAAGCATGTCTGCAAAAATGTTTGTCTTTAGCCGAATCAGCAGCAATGTGGATGGAAAATACTTAATGGATGGAGTTCCCTTCAGCTGCTGCAACCCTAGCTCTCCACGACCCTGCATCCAACAGCAAATAACCAACAACTCAGCTCATTACAGCTATGACCACTACACCGAAGATCTAAACATCTGGAAACGTGGCTGCCGAGATGCTCTGGTGTCCTACTATGGTGGAATGATGAACACTATTGGGATACTTGTGCTGATGGTCACTCTCTTGCAAGTAAGATGTTAAGCTTTGAAAAATCGTAATGTGCTGATCCAGGATCAGACTTTAATCACATACATTACGTTCTTCCGATCTTAATAGAATAATAGATTGTGATATAAAGGTCAAACTGATCTCTGATCAGTAAGGTACATTTTGTCTGACACTTAAACCTTTAAACAGTTCAAATCCTACCATTACAAGGTGTTTTGTTGTCTGCTCCTAATAAGGTAAATAATAAATACAAATTATTTTGGCTGCACATTTGGGGAGGATTTAAACTCTCTTATGTCATCATACCATTTTCACTGAGGGGAGACTTGTTCCATCAATCAATCACCTAACATGGCACAATCATGGAAAACAGCTACATTGCTTAAAATATAATACAGTGTTTGACTACCTTGAAGTAATACTGAAATATTGATTGACATTCTAGGATAAATTAAACTACATGTTTGAGGAATCAGTGGCTATAAGGGACTCTTTTTACCAGATCTGAAAGATTGGTAAATTATTTTATTTTTTACCTAATATATACATTTAAAATAATACATTGAAAATAATTCAATAACAATTTTACCCATAGTTTGTTTATAAATTTGAGACTCAATGAAAATAATAAAAAAATGGTAACACTATATTTTACAGTCCTGTTCCTCATGTGCATACTATGTACTTATTATAGTAATTACAATAACTATGTAATAACTAGGTACTAACCCTGAACCTTCCCCTAAAACCTAAACCCTACCCCATGTAGTTACCTTGTATTACCAGAACTTTCTTAGATAAATACAATGTAAGTACACTATAAGTACATGTTAGTACACATACTGTAAAATAAAGTTTAAAAAAAATATTGTTTTGAACTAAATCTGCCAGACTTATGACATGCAGTAGAAACAACAAGACCTTGAACTAGTTGTGGTGGAGATTAGGAGTGTGAGATGGTGTGGTGACACTGAGGACTCACATGGATCAAAGGTTCTTATCTGTGGGGTGGAGCTAAATCTTGCTTTCTTGGAAAAGGTGATTTCAAATCACCCACTGGAAATGTAGAACATTTAATACATTTGATTAAAAAAAAAACCATATCTTTCATGTTTTGCTTTAGATCGCTGTAATGATTGGACTTCAGTATGTAAACACCTCTCTGTCTACACTGGTTAACCCAGAAGACCCCGAGAGTGAGAGCGAGGGCTGGATCCTGGAGAAGACCGTCAAAGAGACCTTCACCGACATTATGGCTAAGATGAAGGCCATGGGCAAAGGCAGTCAAGTAGACGAGGGGGCAAATGAAGAGGCTGTTGCCACTGTGAGCTGAGCGAGCCCTGCCCGCCAAAATTTTGGGACACCTACCCGAGGTAGAGAGCTGTGGGACACAGTCTAAAACTGTAACTATATCACTCACACGACGTAAAGTGTAGACAAAGCCAATTAATGAGGAACTGGTGAAGGGGAAAAAATTGAAATACAAACTTTTGTCAGTCGGACACTTTCCTGTAATTAAATTAGTATATTAGAATCCCATATTATGGTGAAATTACCCACCCATCCAAAACAATAACAACAAACAAACTTATTAATATAAAAAAATTATTGACTTGTAAAGAGTGGCTTAAAATATAATAGATCTACATTTATTTTTGCCAGCTTTGCTTTACCCTTTGACTTTGACTATTTACTTTGTAATTTTATAGTTATATTTTATTCCATATTTAAGTTGATATTCAACCTAAGAATGGCTAGTCAGGGATTTGGAATATAGATATAAATATGGAAACTAGCCTCAGTACAGTGAGTCCTTCTATTTATTAGGAGTAAACAACACCATCTGTCATATGACAGGTATGACAAATTAAAAGAAAACACTTTTTAAATCACCTTTTAAAAAAGCTAGACAGGGTTTTTTTTCACCCTTGTGGATTTAGATATGAAATGTGTGCAATGAGAGTGCACATACTTTTGACAGATGGATAAAGAGACAAGAAGTTAGATGTCTGTTTTATTTTAAAGTAATTTTTATATTAAAAAAATAAATAAAAGTTATATTTCTGAGGACTGTGATTGTGAATTGGGAAAGGGTATATAGAAAAAAACATTACATATATTTTTCTGACCTGCCTGATGATGAGTACACTGCTGTGTTCAGCATCAGATAACACATGATTTCATGAGCACTAAAAGAAGAGGCTGATTTTGCAGGTTTAGGAGAATAGCAACATTTGAGGCCCCTATATGTGCTACGATACAGAGGGAGAACCATGTACAGGGTGAGGGGATGCTTGAGAAAGCCCCTGGAGTTGAGGAGACAGCTTGGCAGCTAAAACCTGTCCTGTGACTTCTGCATTGCTGGGAGCTCCTGTGCTTTTACATCCGCACAATTACTCCAAGAAACGGCCCAGGCCAGAGACTGAAACTCTATGCACAAACCTGTAATTTTTTTGTAATTATTTTATTTAAATTCTAATTATGTGTCCATGTAAATAGCGTAGAATTATTTAATAATCTACTTTTCTTTTTGTAAAAACACTCGTAAGATTACTTGTAAGAGAAGTTGAGATTATTAGAATGGTGTTTGGTGTGTAGTATTTGTCATTGTGAATAAAACTTGTTTAATTGTACAAACATGCAGATTTCTAGTGTCTAGTCATTGATTTCTGTTGTCCAGTCATTTGATTTCTATGGTCCAGTCATTTGATTTCTGTTGTCCAGTCATTTGCTGAGATCAAAGAGCAGGGCATTCTGGGAGCTCTGTGGGAGGTTTGCCTTATCCAATAATCAGCAGAGAATTATGTGATTATTTCTTTCACATGGTGTTTGTCGTGCATACCCTATGGCAGTGAACTGAATAGTGAGTTTCACCATATGGACAGTTTTTGGTTTGTATTTAAAAAGTGAAGTACCTAGCTAAATAGGAGTTTATATATATAGCCACATAAATGTTGATTTAATTGTTGCCTAAGCCTGAAAATTGAGAAGTTACCCACACTAAACATTACAATTTTATGCTTTTAGGAATGAAACCGCATTTAAGGCTGAAATACTTTGGAAAATGGGAAGGCAGTAAAGAGGGGAACTTTCTTTAGGTATTTTAGTTTGCCGACGAGCACATAAACACAGATGATCTGATAAAGACAGTAAGCTGCTTTTGAGTGTGCTCAGCTTAACTTCTTGGCAGGTGACCTGGACTGCTGCTGTATATCCGGTGAAGAGTATCAAGCAGTGTAGGAGACAGAAAGTCCTTATGCAGGTACAGTATGTGTCAAACCAAACTGTGCACTTCTCTTTTCCACCATATTTTCCTTTAGATCATAGGATTTTGGGGAATGGGGGACACCATGCAAGTGCTGATTCCCAGTTAGCTTTATATTGACAAAGAAAGTGATCTTATAGCTGTAATGTCATAGCTTATAGCTGTAACTTGGGTCACATATCATCATAACGTGGGATTATGTGACGAAATATAGTGGAGAAGACATATATATTTCTTTATATGCAGTTCAGACACAATAGTGACAAATACACTATATGGGGTTTAACTGTCAGAACAATTTGCAGTTTAAAAACTGTCGACAAAGGAGAAGATGCATCTGTGCATGTCAGGTAAATCAATATAATAAATCTACAGTAGGCCTACATAATTGGAAATTGACTTGAAACTTTTAGTTGAGGGCATGCAATATCATTTTTTCCCCTTAGTAGATTATTTACAGCAAATAATTATGTTAATTCTTACAAATTGTTGCTTTATTAAATTTATATAAATTATAAATGGTTTGACTCATTCGGATTATTCTTAGATGAAAATTGGTAATTTACTTAGATATTAAAAGAGATTGTCTCCTATCCCAAACACACATTTAGCCTATTTAGTTGAATCTCAATAATGACTAATTAATTTGTCATAATTTTTTGCACGTTCATATCAAATATGTACCTTTCATACAACAGTATGGCAGAAATCTCACACTTCACCTTTAAAGAGTGTATAAACTCAAAGGATCTGTACACTGTCCTGTTTTTAAATCCTATTTCTTAGAGTCAACCAGTAGGGGTCAATGACAGAACTAGACCAACCAGCATAAACACTTCATTAAACCTAAACAATCGATTTAAATCTCAGATAAACACTGCCATCTGTTGGTGTGTTCTTTAATGTATGTCCTCAATAATCCTTATCACCACGGTATCGACTCTATAAGTTTCATTTGTTTCTCAGACTGAATGACATGTCTGCAAACACTACAAAACCTTTTTGACTTTTGTGATGGATTGTCTGTTCTCTCTCCGGGGATTTGAGCTTCTCTCTCTGTTCCTCTCAGCTGGAAAATTGCCTCATCTCTCGATCCATCTTTTGCAAACATCTTCAGGCAAGACTGAGCTCCTTCTACACAGAATCATATACAGCCACCCACTCTCACACTCAGTGGCCATTATACCACCGATGTTCACCCACTTCAACTGCTTCAACATGATTTGCATTATGATCTGCTTTACAGCAGGCCTAATAGTGTACTCAGAAATGAAAAATATGCCATTATTTAATCTTTACAAAAGAAGATTTTTGTTTTACCATTAGTGATGAGGAGATTGATTCATGCCAGTGACTTATTCAGTGACTATTTCTTCCTATTGCATATTTACCCCAGTAGATGGCGACAAATGTAGCATATTTTCATGTGTTATGAATAAGGCATTGAATTGATAAGTTAAAAAACAATAAGTCTTATTGTTTCATTAAATGTTTTCATATTTGCGAGCCTACTGTCAACCATATTCAGAGTCTTCTAAAAATATATTTTATATATTTTTCTGTCACATAGGGAAAATAACAACATAAGCCTGTGGAACAACATGAAAGTGAGTAGGCTAAATGATGACGAAATTAAAACTTTTGGACAAACTTTTCTTTTAGGACAACCCTCCTGGCAGTTATTCTTTCTTCATAAAATAGCTTGCACTAACTGACAGTTAATAAGACCGAGGACTCCGGTTCTCTGTGTTTTTTGCCTTTTACAGCCTCATCAGTAATGTCTGACTCTGAGAGTCTGATGGCTGACAGACTAATAATGGCATGGCCACAAGGCCTTCTTCATTTACATTCAGAAAATAACAATAATGAAGACTCGCAGCTAATTGTTCAAAGAATCGGCATTCCAATTCATTTATTTATTTATTTATTTTTTTTCAGGAATCAAACTACTCCGGTTTCCTGCAGGTTTTTAATTCACTTAAAATAATCAGCTCAAGAGTTATTGGTCGTTAATCAGTAGCAGTGGCTAGTTACTCGATAAATTTAATATATTACTCCTTTATCTACTCCTTTCAAAAGTAATATTATTACTTTACTTATTAGTTTCTGGTAACAGTAATTATTTACACTATTACTTTTTCATGCCCCACATAAGTTGCATAGCCTATCTTCCCCATACAATTCTTCTAAAATGCTAGTCTACAAACAATATATTTCTGCCTCATAATTTGACCAATGTCCACACTGGATCGCAGTCGGAAGTTAATACAAACATTCAGTGTTGATTATTAACGTTCACGTGTTGTTTTAATCTCATGTGTAGCTTGAAGCTAACTATAATTTCTCTGTTATACATATATACGATTATATAAAAAATAAGTTAATAAGAAAAGGTTTCATTCTCTTAAAACTAATTCACACACCTCGAGAAAATTCGGATACATCGTTGGTAAAAAATAAATGTACAGGAAGGAACAACTGATCCAAAACATCTTTATCCACTTGTCACCAGTAGAGGGCAGTGCTTTGTTTACCTGCCTTCATTTGCTCAAATAGTGAGCTAACGTAGTCCTAACAGCGTAGACATTTCACGGCAGGTGTGAGCTTTATTTCAATATCAGTCAGCTACAATTTCTTTGTTTCACAAGAGAAAACATTATCAAATATAAACAGGAACGTTATGAAGATAAAGGAATTTTTGACTGGTCATGTGATGTTTTCTCCAATGAGGTGATTGGCTAGATGTAGTATAATACATTTGCTATATATGACTAGAGTATTCATATTACTGAAGTGTGAGTGTACATTATTTCAACATATTTTTCCTGCAAAGTACTACTTGTAATTTGTAGAACTTTTTTAAAACAGTGTACCTTTAAGTGTCTCATGAGAAATGAATGAGACATTAACATAATCATCCTCGTGGGGGCAGCATTTACTGACGTGACGCATATCGACAGAGACTCTATTCTATCAAAATACAGACAAGTTACACCCATGTGATCCTTGTATGCAAACCCAATAACTTCACAACAAAAATATCTGTCACATATAATTCGATTTTAACAATATACCTATGGTAAAAAGCAGAAAGATCTCATGATGATCAAACACTTACACAGTCGTGACCCCAGACGTTTCTCTCACCCCTCTGTGCTCTGTGCTTGGCCTGAGTCCAGGGTTGCTCTCATTCTACGTGACCCGGTGATAAATGCCTTCAAGGAGACCGCGAATGACAAAAACACGCTGGGGACTGAGAAAGGGAGAGATGGATGGACGCATTGAAGTGAAGAAGGAAAGGTTCTTTGTAGATGCAGCTTCATTGTTGGAGGGCAGGTTAAACTGTGGATAGAGGAGAGAATGTATTGTCTTTTATTATACTGCTGGATGTTGCCCCTCTGAGATCAGGATTAAACAGCTAAGATGGTGAAGTCTGTAGGGAAAGATGTGATTTACAACATGGCCGCCAGCTTAGCTTTGATGACTGGGGGTCTGTCAGGAGACCGTGGTAGCTTTTATAGTTTAAAACACAGGCGACTCTACCCACTTCTTCTTCTTTTTTTTTCAGGCAAGTTATTTTATATATATTTTCTGTCTGAATGCCCTCCAGTGAAGGTGAAAGGCTCTTATGGGCTTGGGCTGTCTTTAATCAGTCTTGGAGCCATTAGTGTGTCAAGTTATGCTGAAGTAAGGGTTCCTTGAGTAGATGTTGGGTCTTTTTGTTCTCTTTGCAGGGGTAGTAGAACTTAAAGGTATAATTAGGTTTTGATAGTGTATATGAAAGGTAAGTTGACAGAGACTTTCACTTTTGCTTCCAAAAGCCCATCTCATCACATCTCCCCCGTTCTGATTCAAAGTCATTCCAACTATTCATTCATTCATTCATTCATTCATTCATTCATTTTTACCTACAATTATAATAAATACTTTACTAAAACAAATATTTTTCAGTCTGTCCATATATATGTTTAAACTAAAACAAACATAAAGAATATTTATGTTGCAACTGTCGCAATTGTAATTAACCCACAATAGCCTTATTTAACTATTTTATGCCAGTTTGTCTTTATCAATAGGACCTGGAAGAGAGAATTGACAAGCAGAGAAAAACAAATATTGTTCATTCTGTCATCAATCTATCTAGATATAGCACGAGATATAGAAACATTAGAGGGTAATTCACGTTCAACCCCCGAATCCAATGTTAGTGCCAAAACCAGATCACCTAAGTGAGCTTGACGAGACTTTTTTGCACTCTTCTTTCTATTGTCATGCAGAAACAGAAGAGTTTAATGTATTTCACTTAAACTCTTAAACACACATCAACTATTGACTCATTCTAATAGCGCTCAATCATTCACAATGACAGGCTTTAAGTCTGACTCCTCCACACATATCACATATTAGATTGCCAAGAAAACTATTTCTATCTGTGTAAACTGGATTAAGGTGAGAAGGAGAGGTGTTAGACAAAGAGTATAAGACAACAGCTTTCTCAGGGGAGAGAAAACTGCATAAAAGGAAGACTGTTTATATCAAAATACTTTTATTATCCGCAATAGCTATTAAAACATTTCTAGGGTCTATATCATAATTTTAGATTATTAAGAATTAATAATATTTTACTAACTTATTTAGTTAGATGCAGGGCCAAGTTGTAGTGTTATTTAGTCATCCAACACTTCATAGAAAATTGTATAAACATTATTTTATTAAATTTTATTTTATAATAAACATAAATTTGTGTTGTTAGTTAAAATATATAGATTTTTTTGGTTGTTTAGCCTTATTTATTCAAACAACAGCCCTATTGGTTAATGTATTTATTAATTTAGTGAGGTACAGTTTTTGGTTACATAATGATAAGCTTTATTCGTTTCATTTATGATTTAATTATTGAATGTTTAATGGGCAAGGACAAACAACTTGAGTATTCATTTATAGAGTTCCAATCTTCGCATGGACAATTCTGACATTTTCTTCAAGTGGGAATTTAATGCATTCTAATGATGCTCGTTTCATCAGAACATTCCATTAGATAAAAGAAAAAAAAATCTAATTTGAACAAGCAAGGTGCAAAAAAAGAAAAGAAGCCTGGAAACTTTATAGCAAAGTACCGCTTATTTAAAACATTGTGTAGTGATGTGACATGCAATAACAGGCAAATGTAACTGTCAATAAAATATAGAGGAGCGTATTCTCCATTATTGTCAAATATCTGTTTGGTAAAGGCTGTTTTAGAAGTGTGTGTGTGTGTGTTACTGTACAGAGCTTAATGACAGTCTCCGTCGCACACATCTCTGAGGGACAATCTCAAGCAGCACAACACAGCTTTATCTGAAAATCAATTTTCTCAAGTTTCCTTTTGATCATTTGAGAGTTTTAAAAGCTAATGTGGAAGGGGAATAAAAGTGAGCATATTCTTTAGACAATAAAAATAAAAGGCCTTGAGCTGGAGAGTACAGAGCATTAATAGAAAACATTGATCCAAACTGGCCTGTTTAGTATGATGTACATGTTGTGGGGGGAAGGACTGTGACTGTATGTGATGCTTTAACACTTCCTGTTTTCTTGTATTTCATAACAGTAGGCTTATGCATGCTTTAAAATTTTTTTTTTAAAGAAATGTCTTATGCTCACCAAAGCTGTGATTTTATGAAATATTATTACAATTCAGACAGCTGTTTTCATTTTATATACAGTGGGGGAAATATTTATTTGATCCCCTGCTGATTTTGTCAGTTTGCCCACTTACAAAGAAAGGGTCTGTAATTTTTATGGTAGGTTTATTTGAATGGATAGAGACAGAATACCAACCAAAAAATCCAGAAAAACACATTATATTAAGGTTAGAGATTGATTTGCATTTCAATGAGTGAAATAAGTATTTGATTCCCTACCAACCAGCAAGAATTCTGGCTCCCACAGACTGGTTATGTGCCCTTGAGAAACACAGATTAGTCCTGCCACTTTAAGAAGTTACTCCTAATGTCAGCTTGTTAGGTGAATAAGACACCTGTCCACACAATCTGTATCTTCCATTCCAACCTCTCCCACCATCACGGGTAAGACCAAAGAGCTGACAGAGGATGTCAGAGACAAGATTGTATGGGACAGTCACAAGCTTCCCGATTTTCCTCCAAAATATCTTAAATTGTGTTCTGAAGGTGAACCTTTTACAGGTTTTGAATGACATGGGAGTAAGTGATTAATGACAAAATTTTCATTGTGGGGTGGAGTATCCCTTTAAGGCAGCTGGGACCACAGTCACCAAGCAAAACATTTGTAACACTCTACACCACAATGGACTGAAATCCTGCAGTGGACGCAAGGTCCCCCTGCTAAAGAAGGCACATGTACAGGCCCATTCAAAGTTTGCCAATGAACATGATTAAAGAGTTTCAGAGAAGGCTTGGGAGAAAGTGCTATGGTCAGATGAGACCAAAATTGAGCTCTTTGGCATTAACTGGACTCGTGTTTGGAAGGAGAGAAATGCTGACTATGACCCCAAGAACACCATCCCTACAGTCAAGCATGGAGGTGGAAACATTATGTTTTGGGGCAGGACGACTTCACCGCATTAAGAGGCAAATGGACAGGGCTATGGTCTGTAAAATCTTAAACAAGAACCTCCTTCCCTCAGTCAAAACACTGAAGATATGTCATGGATGGGTCTTCGAGCATTACAAAGACCAGAAACATACCACAGAGGCAACAAAGGAGTGGCTCAAGAAGAAGCACATTAAGGTCATGGAGTGGCCCAGCCTGTCTCCAGACCTCAATCCCATAGAAAATCTGTGGAGGGAGCTGAATCTTCGAGTTGCCAAATGACAGCCAAGAAACCTTAAGTATTTAGAGAGAATCTGTAAAGAGGAGTGGACTAAAATCCATCCTTAGATGTGTGCAAACCTGGTGACCAACTATAAAAAAAAACATCTTACCTCTGTGCTTGCCAACAAGGGTTTCTGCACCAAGTGCTAAGTCATGTTTTGCTTGGGGATCAAATACTTATTTCACTCACTGAAATGCAAATCAATTTCTAACCTTTATATAATGTGTTTTTCTTTTTTCTTTCTTGATTTTTGGGTTGGTATTCTATCTCTATACGTTAAAATAAACCTACAATAAAAATTGCAGGCTATTTATTTTTTTGTAAGTGGGCAAACTTACAAAATCAGCAATGGATCAAATAAATATTTTCCCCACTCTCTCTCTCTCTCTCTCTCTCTCTCTCTCTCTCTCTCTCTCTATATATATATAGATAGAGAGAGAGAGAGAGAGAGAGAGAGAGAGAAGATAAAATTCCAAAAAATAACTAACAACAGATGATAACTGCAAACTGCTTACTCTTGCATCACATGCAGTCAGTCCCTCATTGCAATCAGGGGGTGCGCTGTCTCTCAAAGACAGTGTTGCCCTCTGAAATGTGCAATTGTTCTGGTGGTGCAAGAACAATGGGTCATCTTCGCCCTCACATCCCCACCATACCAGCTGGCGATGACAAACCATGTCACCACATTAACCCTCCTTGTACGTCCAAACGCCCATTGAGCACATAAGACCACTGTTGTCCTTGGCTGGTCAATGGACACTTGATTGTTTGTGAACCAGTGCTATGTGCTGGGTTGCCTGCACTGGGGGTGGAGGAGCAGTCACGATGCTACATATTTGTCTTAGAGGCCACAATAGAAGTATACATTTGGACTCAATGAGACACATTGAGTTTGACTGGACAAAGGCAGGGCAGTGCATGGACACATTCATGTAAAAACATGGGCACATATATGTTAGCGCAGCAATAGAATGTCAATACCGAAGAATTCTAAACCGCTTTTTTACCATAAAAAGAAGGGTGGGATTAAGAATGATCCGTCTTATTAAATCAAGCCCCATTTAACCTTTTTCCAGTATCTTTGTGCTGTAGCACAGAGGTTGCTTACAAAATTGGGCACATTCCATCTGAACACAATGTGCTTGAAAGGAATGCCTCTGAAAATGACACAAGACTACTAAAAATCATGCAACAGTTATTGGCATGTAACAGTTCGTTTTCAAGGCAGATCACAATTTACTGTCACAGTATTTATTATTGGCGGGAACTTCACAATGAGGAAGTCTGCTTGTTTGAACCATGTGAGCGTTCGCAGTATCCAGTAACAAGCTCTGGAACGAGAGGTTCTCAGTATAACGGACTGACAGAACACTGTGCAGCAGAAATGAGCCAAGTCTGAATTACTGTGGGCTGTGACATTTGCTCTTTGAAAGATTCTGAGTTCTATGACTCATGTCTTTCTAAAGGTTGGGCACTACATCTGAGTCGCTGACAACTAACCCCTCATGAAATGAAAATGCAATTCTTTGTTTAACCTCACTGCAGGGTTTGGTTGTTTTTGACCAGTAAAAGCTTGTCTAACACACAATATGTTTGATAACTTGTTTTCAAAGAATAATACCGATTGTGTCTCTGATCTGGCCAATAAATGGTTATCCGAGTATGTGGCACAAGTTTCAGTTTCAGTTTATTTTTTAAATGGATCTGTCTGGTAAGCAGCTTGTCTGTGTAACAGTTCTAAGCTAAAACACGTTCTCTAAGTATTGTAGACCTCCTTAAAAAAGGCTTGTTTCAGGTGTCTAGTTGACACATCGCAATCTTTTATAATCATTTTATAAATCTATAATCTATTTTATTATATTACATTACATTACATTACATTATATTAATTAGTTACTATATTAAGTGTTGACTGTCGACAATTTGGGATCCATAAGATTTTTTTGCTTTTTTTTTGGAAAGTCTCTTATACTCACCAAGGCAGGATTCTTATGATACAGTAAAAACAGTAATATTGTGAAATGTTATTACAATTTACAAAGATTTTCAAATGTTTAAAAATATTCAAAAAGTTTTTTGATTTCCCTGCTGAATTTTTAGCAGCCATTTCTCCAATCTTCAGTGTCACGTAATCCTTCCGAAACCATTCTAAAACACTGATTTGGTACATTTATTATTATCAATGTTGAAAACTGTTGTTTTGCTCAATGGTTTAGAGGTGTTTTGCTTAGTATTTTTACTCACCCCAAACTTATGAATGGATGTGTGTGGCAAACAAAGTTTAAGAATAACCGTAAATCTCTTCTTTATTGTCTGTTATTTGTTGGGGTTTCCGAATAAGGAGTTGTGCACTTCATGAACTCCCGACCCGTTCTTCAAAACAAATTCCAACAACCCTGTGGATAATAATTCCTAATAAAGCCACACTTATGGCTCTTCAAGAACACTTTTAGTCACACCAGATCAGACATTAATGACCTCGGGGATGCGTGTCACAGAGGAGAAAAGCAGTCTTAAATCTTTCAATAAAACATGCTCTCAGCAGTAAAGCAAATTCAGATGGACCATCAGTCTTTCAAATCCCACGAGTTCCATCATGTCTTATTCATTATCTACACACAGTTCCCAGTCCTTCCATTTCCTCCCATTTGTAAGAGTGCTTCCTCTTTAAGTGTCTGGTCCAAATGTAATATCAGTATATCACATGTCTGCGCTTATATATCTCGAGACAGTATTTACGAGTCGCTATTTATAATGTACTATTTATGATTTATTTGATTACTGAACTTCATTTTACTCTGTCTACACTTGTTTCTCTTGATTTTACAGAGATATAGTAAAACAGTACCATGTGTTTTTCATTAGAAAGTATGGTTGAAGGAATCATAAACATATAAAGTACGTCCCCACCCAGCATTTTATGATGTGGGGGAACTGGCCATGTTATGCCTTGGGCTGTGCTGCAATCTCCATACTTGTTTTGTGTGCTGACATTAAATGTAAACTGAGTGAAATCAGACCGGAGAGAATCTGACTAAAGCAGATGGCCATGACGTAGTGGAGCCAGAGATATTTCCTTCAATGTGTATCTAATGTGCAACACCCCATTCCAGAGAGAAAGATAGAAAAGAGGATTTGCCAAGAATGCATTGAACACAGGCTCTTGATCCAGTTTCTTTTGTTCCTGGACAACTTTGAAGACAATTCCAGGTGTGAGAAGATAAACACAGCACATTTCCTTCTATAGAGTGAAAGCTCTGTGATCCTTATCCTATTAGATGACACATTTACTTTTATTTGGCTTTAGAGAAGATAGATTTGACCACACACTGTACTAATACTTACTTAGAAAGTATGCGTTTTGTAAGTGTTGAAAAAAATAAAAATAAACTATGGTTTCTAAGAAGCATGCCTCACACGATTCCCTAATGTGTTATGTTGCAAAAAACAATTTTTATTTTTTGGTAGTAAATGCCGTTTACTGTGCAGGCCAACAGAGATGACAACTGTTTCAGATGAAGCTATAAAATCTGGCTTTTATTTTCTTTCTATGTTTGTTTTTAATGTTGGTCGCTGGAGGAAAAAGTCTGAACTGGATCCATTTCAAACCCTTCAAGTCTGTTTTATAACTCTTGAGAGTCAGTTGCTTCATGCTGAGACATTTCACTCCAGTCCCCCGAAGTCTCTCTGAACAAATGCATAA
Source organism: Carassius gibelio (assembly GCF_023724105.1). Classification (NCBI taxonomy): domain Eukaryota; kingdom Metazoa; phylum Chordata; class Actinopteri; order Cypriniformes; family Cyprinidae; genus Carassius; species Carassius gibelio. The sequence goes on along the minus strand of NC_068407.1, from coordinate 5,757,862 downwards.
ACAAATAAATACATCTCTTTTATTTTATGCACAGTGACAGAACTTTTGACACAATCTAATAATTCCTTGTGTGCTGAATTTTTAAGCTAACCTGCCTCACAGTGCTGGTGGGGTTTTAGATTTAAGCAAGCTTTTCTTTATCAACATCACAGACTAGAAGATCTGGACATATGAAGTGTACAATCATTAGCAGGATAGATACGAGTATGGAAAAACATGATGATAAATAAATTATGATTGAATTTTCTTCTTTCTTTTTTCTTTTTTTTTGAGTGAACTGTCCCTTTAAGACCTGCTTTAAGATCTTGTGTATTAAATCATAAGTCTTTCAAAATATTTCATCAGTATTTTCTGATGCAGTCATATAGATGTTGTTCATCTGGTACAGTGTGACGGGTGATTTGAACTGACAGATCAATCCGTAGGCAGCTGTGGTGATGACATCACATAGGCTGCTAGCTCAATTTATGAAGTCACTCCAGTGCTTAGCTTTTAAAAACAATGAACCACTGACTTTCTGTCCTTCAGACCCTCACCGATTGGCATTATGGAACTGAACCAAGCTCTGGAATAGATATCTGACCTCATCACATCCATTGATCGTGTACCTGTCATCAATGTGAAAGACTTGGATACCACAGATGTGCTCTCTGGACTTTCTCAGTCCAAAGAGAGACTATGCATGACTGTATCTCTCCTTGAATCTGTGTTATATCTGCTTGGATCAACCAGTGGAAAAACAAGCCCATATATTCCTGTAATCATGTCTGTCTCTGACACATATCTTGGTCGGCCATGGCTGTCTCACCCTCCCAGCCCCCCCATGAACAGCCATCTGTCTCTCGTTTGGATTTGTGACAAGGGCTCCAGGACTTTGGGGCATGTGCGACATGCAGCGGAGGTAAGGTGGTGATGTGAAGGGCTTTACAAAGTCCTATCTATAGCACTCAACTGTCCCCCGGCCCGGTGCCCAAGGTGTCAACTAGAACATATTGATCTCCCTCTGTTGCCCATAAATCAACCGTAATTGTTATGATGCTGGCAACACTTTAGTGGAGGTCCCCTCTTGTAAAGTTCATGTAAATTAACCAATGCAGTCAACATGATATGAGTCATTGAGGTTTCAGTTGCCTGAAAGCATCTAAACACCATTTTCATGTTTCATATTTTCTTTCGTACACACTAAAACACAAGCAGATAAAAGCAAACTTTGTGCCTGATCAAACAGAGATTAGTCATAGTGAGAAAAACATATAAATGGACTGAAAAGAGAGTTTATTTTATAACAATAAAAAGAATGCAGCGATTGACCACCAAAGCCTGAAATATGAATTGTTTATATTTTGTTGAATGTTTAAATCCGTGTGAAGCTAAGGTTCTGTCCTTTCTTAACTATAATGACACTATTATGCTTTCATCATCGTAATTATATTTAACTGAGCTGTATATGTTTTTTTATCTACTATATTTTTATCTATATTTTCAGGCTAATAACATAAAGCAAAGGAACTGCCGAAATAGAAATTAGCCATTCATCTAACTCATTTATCTGTCTCTTTTAAAATAAATTATAAATAAGGAAAGCCACACATATTGAATGAACGTGTGATTTTTTTTTTTTTTGCTGAATTGCATCATCCCCATAGCCTCACACCAGTACATCCATTTCCATACCGTCTGGCTTCTTGTCTATTAGCATTTAGGGGCTATACATGTGGTTTCAAGAGTCACCTCAGGGCATCTTTTTGCCTTGAGCCAACTTTCCTTTTTATTGAGAGAAAGAGAAGAAGAAATGAAGTGGCAGCAGGTGTGGTTGGAGGCCAGGACTGCTCATCTACTTGCAGGGTTGCATGTTGTGATGCCTGTGGCTTCCTCTGCTCTCCAGTTTTCCAGCCTAATGTTGGATGCACTTAAACCCTCTTTCTCCTCCCGCTGTGAGCCAGCGCATCAGATATGTTACATTACCCACTATGCATAATGGATTAGCAATAAATCTATTTCTGTAACGGGGCTATGTCTCCTGCATTATGTCTCTGAGGTCTTTATTAGTGAATACCAATGATTTTGTGCAGAAAGAACACAACCAGAGAGAGAATGAAAAGGGGCGATGAGGGGGAGGAATAGAGCTAAAATAGCTGTTGTGGAGGGGACTATGTAACCCAGGGAGAGAAATGAGTTTGGTGGCGCTGTATTATTTAGTGTTGTTAAAACACTAATGCATTCTCAGCATCAGAAGATAATAGTTTCGTAATTCGTGCATCAGAAAACTGGGGAAAAAAATGTGATGTATCAGAAAATTACATGTAATTTCTGATGCAATTCTTTCAAACAGTGAGCATGATCAGGCCCATATGTGTGCCATAGAAAGCTTTGAAGTTTTTTTAAATATATATAAATATAAATAGTTTTTGTTTGCACACACACACACACACACACACACACACACACACACACACACACAGCACTCTTTAACAATGTTGGGGTCAGTAAGAATAGTAAGGATGCGTTAACTTGATCAAAAAAAATAAATGTACATTGTTGCAAAAAATCTATTTTAAAAACATCCAGTTCTTTTTAAGTTTTTATTCACTTGATATTTCTCCCAGTATCACATTCACCAAAATGTTGAATTGCAGTGGTCATTGCAACTAAATTGTATTGTTGGTAAATATAAAAAAATATATATATTTATAATTATTTCTAGGTAATTTTATTATGATTTCAGCTGCCAGTAAAAGTCTAATACTGTGCTTAACACATTTTAGCATGTTTAATTTCATGCCACGTTATTCTGCATATGTTCCCTAAACATGAGCATAGAGCAAACAAAAATCCTTTGCTTTTGTTTTAATTCGTAATGTTCCAGTAGATAAGGTTGAGGAAATAAGTGACCCCAGAGGTCACTGCCTTCATTTTTAAGGAATTTTTAAGGTATTGGTGTTTGTGGTTTTTATCTCAAGCTGACCAAAATTCAAAAACATTCTTCAAATGGAGCAACAAATTGGGCACACCATGGTCTCTCAATAGTTAGAACCTCCAGCCGTTTTTTTTTTTTTTTTTTTTTTTGAGTGACAGGTGATGGGCAGCTGGTGGGCTAAGGTGGGCTGCCTCACTGGAGGTAGTCTCAAGAATATCTGCTAAAATGCCTGGCCACATATGAATTGCAGTGATGCAGAAAGGATTTTGATGATATGAAATGTATTAACGACTTATGACTCAAATACTCGTTTAGGAGATGTATGCTTGACACAGTCTTGATCTGTCTGAAATGAGACATTTTAAAATGGTCTAAATAAGGATAAAGAGATAAAAATTCAGTGTTATTTATGTGAGCAGCAGCTCGCAGAATTCTTGTTGCATACAGTTTAAATTTACACTTACAGTTTTGCCTGTCACTTTCTTGCCAATGTTACTTAATTACAATTACTTTGGAGCTTATACTTTTCTTTAATGCACATTTAAAAATAATTATATATACAATTTATATAAATACACTACTATTCAAAAATAGTACGGAGTACAGAGTTTGCTCCTGAAAATTCAGCTTTGCCATCACAGGAATAAATAACATCTTAAAATATATAATGTTATTTTCAATTATAATAATATTTCACAATATAACTGTTTTTAATATTTTGGACAAAAAATAAAGCATAAGACTAAGATATAAATCAAAAATGCAATCGACCCCAAACTTTTGAAAGATATAGTGTGTATATACAGTTCATAATTAACTAAATATGGTTGAAAAAATATCTAGAACATAATAAATACAACACAATGAATTCACAGTGCATAACAAATATCTTTATAGCTTGAGCCATGTCTTAGTGTACCATATTCTTTTGTTTTACATGGATAATTCTGTCATGGGATGCATAATGGAATGTCAGAGGACACATTCATGATGCCTAAGCATGAACTAAACTTTGACCTTTTAACTGACCCAGGCTTCATGCTGAATGTAAAGCTTGTTTGGCTTGTTGACAGAACCCCATGCATGCACAAGGCCAAAAGCAGATACAGTTGTCTGTTTAACTCCTTCTTGGCTTTGGTATGTATGCTATGACATGGGAGAGACACTTAGTAGCCTCTAGATATTCATCATAACAAATATCGTAAACAAAGCATGTTCATTCTCATCCTCCACTCAGTGGATTGCAGAGTAGTGACAGACTACAAACCAACCTTTGTTACTACACAAAGACCCATTGGTAAAACATGCATCATTCACCATGTCATACACAATGTACATTCCCAGATATACAGCATTCTTAAAGTGGTTACACACAAACTAGATGCATATGTACAATGGCATAATTGTTATATGAGCATACATTCATACCCAAACACACATGCAAACTTGCAAATATATAGAGCTCTTCACAAACACACAGTGAACAAACATTGTTTAACATAATCACACAAGTGGGACACACACTCTCATCGCCATGTCACAAGTAACTGCCAGCCTGTTTACACATGAAAGAAAAACAGGTGCAGAGGATCCTTGTGTCTGTTTAACAACAATGCCATTTGTCTTATGACCAAAATAAAGCTTTCAAATGGTTTTCTTGTCAGATTGCAGTGCTCTTAAAGGAACAGTTCACCAAAAATTAAAATATGCTAAAAATGTTCTTAGATGTAGATTGTTTCTTCAATAGAACAGATTTGGACAACTTTAGCATTAAATCACATTTGTTGAACAATGGATCCTCTGCAGTGAATGGGTGCTGTCAGAATGAAAGTCCATATAGTTGATTAAAATATCACAATTACCCACAAATAATCTATGTGACTTCACTCCATAAATTAATGTCTTGTAAGTGAAAAGCTGCAACAACAAAACAAATTCATCATTACGACATTTTCAGCTAAAATAAATACCCTTTATCCATAATCTTGTTTTCTCAAGGGAAAAATCCATTTAATCTGAATCAGGAGAGAAATATGCATAGATCGACCACCATTTATAAGCAAAAAAACAATCCAAAGCAGTTCTTAACAAATTCTGTATGTTGGTGGATTTTCATATGAGAGGAGATGAACTGTTTTAAATATTTTTTTTTCTTTTTTTTCTTTTTTTTTTAACCAGAGGAAGCATTATTATATGTTATGGTATTTGGACCCAAAGGTTTAAAGTTAAAACGCCTCAAATTATGAATTTCTTTATTACATGCACATTTTACACTTCAAAATATGTCAACTGATAGACTGGAGTTGAGTTGTGGAATATTGTGATTTTCGTATCAGCTGTCTGATCAGACTCTTGTTCTGACGGCACCCATTCACTCACTGGTGAGCAGTAAATGTAACTCTGTTTATCAAACCTGTTCTGATAAAGAAAAAGACTCTTCTACATCTGGGATGACCTGATGGTCCGTAAATTTTCAGCAAATTTCCCCTATTTTACTTTAGCTCCAGAAGCCATTTCACTCAGTGATACATGCATCATAAAAGTGAATAAATGATTGTCAACTTCTGTTTCTTGATAAATTTAAAGGTAAAGTTTGCAGTTATATTATTCAACTCAATGGATGCTGTCTCTTTGTACAACCAATGGCAGATAAGAATGAAAAAATTAATTGTTTTGTACTACTGTATAGTGATGAAATTCCACATTTCAGTTACATTTAGTGATTGCGGCCAATGATTTCTTAGAAGAAAACAGGCCCTCTGTTCAAAAAGGATATGGTCTAAAAGAAAGCACGTGTAGTGTGCACATCAGAATAATACATCTGTCTTGTTTTTTCAACTTTCCACAAAGAAAATGAAATGCTTATTCTTTGTTTTGCTCAAAGCCTATAATAATCCATCTTAATGAGTTGTCAATCAAATGACTATTGTGTGCTTTTCCTCTGAGATTTTCACATATTCTTTTGTCAATACATCTCAATGGCTTTGTCTATAGCAAACTGTTTTCACTCTCGCTATCAGAAGAAGGTGCAGTAATGAAATGGTCTGTTCTCTCACTAGTCTGTTAATTACTTCTCTATTTATTTAACGGTTGTGCTGTGGTGATGGGAGGCCCTGGGGATTGTCTGACTCCCATGCTAAATAGCCTCCATTCCAATCCCTTGATGCCCAGACTAATACCATCCTCACTTTCATCTCCACGGCCTGACAAATTAGCACCAATCAGATTCCCTATAGTGAAAAATAAGGGGAGAAAGGGCCACACAGCATCCTGGAGGAATCGCCTGGCCACTGAAATATCAGTGATATATCATGTAGAAGTTGTTCCTGGAGTTTTGTAAAAATAAAAGTAAATGTTTTAGCACCAACCCGTGTTATCCATAAAAAAATCTAGTCCATTATTAAAATAGTTTTCTTTGAACATGAAAAAACATCCTCTCTGTGCCAAAAAATAAATAAATAAATAAATAAACATTTTTTATAATGCCATTTTCCGGCTTGTTTTAAATTAATTACTTTATTTGTTATAAATAACAATTTAATATACATGTATATTATTGTAAGCATAATCACTAAATTTTGTTGGATTTTATGATTAAAACAAGACAGAAAATACTATTATATAAATGCATTTTGATAATGCTTAATGCATTTTGATAAAGCTTAATGCTTAAAATAATAAAAATTGTAATATATATATATATATATATATATATATATATATATATATATATATATATATATATATATATATATATATATATAAATATAATATTTATTATATATTTTGTAAATATTTTGTCTCAAGTAAATTCATCTTTACTGATTTTTTTTTTTTTTATATTTACTGAAAACAATGTGCTGATCAAGAAAATATGTTTTGCATTGTGTGCAAGGTTTAGATTGCTAACCGACGCTGACCCTGCAAGCTCACTCAGAGTACAATTCCAAAGGCAGTAGGAACATTTGGAGACAGAACCCAGTATGAATGCAGAGAACTTCAACAAGTCTTTTTCTCCTGTTTTTGGATCAGTTTTCCCCTTGCACTTACCTTGGTTGCTTAAAACATGGCACAAATCTGATCCTAGGTCAGCATTTTATCAACAAACCGCTCCCTACAGGAGGGCCTCTCTCTGGCCTTTAGCTGTTGTGAGAGCAATAGCTAGAGTCTGTGTCTATCTGCATAAGAATGCTGCCCACTTCACAGAGGAAGGAGGAGGGCTGCAAGAATTTCTGAAAACTTTTCCTGTTCCTCCAAGCCCTTTCATTCCCCTCCCTCCTGTTTCTCAAAACCAATGCATTTGCACCACTTTCAGAAATAAAACCTGCTTAAAAGCTGGATTTGAACATGTAAAATGCACACTTATAACACAGTGAAATACAGACACTGGTCTAGTCAAAGTTGATTATAAAACCAAGATATCCACCATGCTTCCTCTAAAATATTCTTATCTGTAAGACGGTCCATGTTTAAATATTTAGTAATGCATTGGAATGCAAACAAATACCCACTTTCATTTTTTCTTCATATCATTGCTTCAGAATTATTGGGTGTGCACATTTGTTTTACAATAGCTGAAAGTCAGAAAATGTAAATATAGTAAGGTTTAGGGTTAGACAGTGGCTATAGTTGTCACACAAGTTTCAGATTTCAGTAGGCAGAACTATAACGTTTTGAATCGAATGTTTGCATATTATCGTTTATTTAGAATCTGTACAAATCACATTGACTTTGAAACAACACGTCTATGGGAGTATATGTGTACAAGTTTGTGTGTGAGAGGGAGAGAGGGAGAAAGGCTCCGTGCGATGGCAATGTTGAGCAGTGTAGGGTTGATCATGATCATGTGACAGACAGCTTTGGGAGAGAACTGCTCTGAACACAGAAACATCAGGCGCAACTAAAGGAGTTAACACTGCGCGAGAGACAGAGCCTACAAGTGAACACTGCCCTGCTTTAAAACCGTTATTCAAGTGCTCTGAACGACGTCGACGGTCTGTGGAAAGTTCTGGGGAGAAACGTTTGGTGGCGATAAAACGTTTTCTGTAGAAGAGGACAGACGCACAAATCTCAGCGGGCATGCGGCAGTTTTTGGAGTTATTTGACGGCAAACACTCTACAAACAAATAAGCACTTTCGCGTAGATTCCTTTCGTTAACTGAGTCATTAAGTTAGTTGTTGTTTTTGTAAAAACTGATGATTGGGGGTGATGCAAAGTTTCAACATTGCGTTTGAAAAGTAGCTACATCGGGGCAGGACTTTGGAATAAAACAGGGAAAACATAGCAAACCCCTCCGTTTGCTTTTCTTTTTCTTTACTTTTTTAGGGGGTTGTCGTGTTTTTCCGAATTTTAACGCCTTTTTGAAGGGTATTAAACATGGTTGGGGAAATGGAAACGAAGGAGAAGCCTAAGCCGACTCCTGATTATCTGATGCAGCTCATGAACGACAAGAAAATGATGAGCAGCCTGCCAAACTTCTGTGGTATCTTCAACCATCTCGAGCGACTGTTAGATGAAGGTGAGAGTTCTACACACTTGATTTGGGTTCGTAAGAACTGTGGGTGCCTTTAGATTTATCCTAGATATGTTGATGTTTTTATTATTATTATTATAAAAAAAAATTGTTTCTTGGAGTTTGTAAATAATATATTTAGATTTTTTTTTTCATCCCAGTGAAAATTAAATCGATTACAAAATTGCTACATTATTATGCCGGTTGGTGGCGACAAGTGGGAGTCATTTAGTGAGTGAGTGAGCGAGTCTTTGAATCTTTCACTCACTGATTCGTTGTTAACATCGAGTCTTTGAGGACTGAAGCAAATCTTATGATCCTTTTTTAAAATGTGCGTTTAATAATCTAGACTACAGACTTTTGTGTTTAAACGTCATATGTGTTTACTATAGAAGACAATAAAAAAAATTTAAGCTGGAAATGACATTATTATATCATATAGACAAAAAGTCATTTCTACATATTCATAATTTATTCGTGCTCTTCCTCTGTTTCTTGTGACTGAGACCCCCTCACTCATTCAATGAAGAGGTTGCGTTATTTCAGTTAGTCCAACCAATGAAATACTTTTTTACAACTGTGCTCAAATTCTGTTGGCATGTGGTTTACTCAATATATAGGCTAATAAGCCAGGAAAGCTGTCAAAATAAATATACGTGTCAGTAAATGGGAATGATTTGTTCACGATGAAAGAACATGTTTGCTTAGGCCTATTGATGCACTGTTAACACATTTAAATGCTGCAGAACGCATGTAACCAGCAGTTTTCCTCTGAGAACGCAGAGGAAGCTGAGGACCTGATAACAGAATCACTTCTCTCTTTCTCCTTCACATTCTAATCATACAGCCCCATAGCTGTGGCTTTTTTCATTCGCAATTTATTGCTGATAACCCCATGTAATAATATAAAGGCTATCACTGCAATACTTTTATGGAGAGAAGGGTGGTCTGTTAGATTTATATATCCACAGTATTTTACAATCCATTTTTAGAGTGAATTCAATCTGTCTGGTTGTTTAGTACACTGAATCTAGATTCATCATAACTCACTAATAGCTTGTGGCATATTGAAATGTGTGTCATAAATAACCTCCCTAAGCCTGGGTTTTTCAGCTCCTATGTTTAGAGCTAATTTAGCCTTGCTTGTTCTCTTTATTCAAGCATATTGAAAACTAGATGGAGCTCCTAAAATGTTGATTAGCTGAAAAACAGGTACAATTTCTTTGATCTAGATTTCCTCTCATTATTACGGGGGTTCCAAATCACCCACTGCCTTTTGTATAGCTTTATTGTATCATATATTTTCCTCGTATGAGGATCCCAGTTCTGTCAGGTTATTGTAAAGAGGTTACTATATAATAAGCTTGGTATTTTGCTTGAGCACTTGTAGGGTACTTTTTCTTTTCACACCCAGTGTGTTTTATGATGCCAGAGAACTCATTTGTGTCTGCAGTTTCAAATGTTCTTTTGGATTTTTTCTTTTTACTTACAGGTCAGCATGCTTACAGTTCCAGTTGTTTATATAGTTTTAATTGTGTGTATTGTATATGTAGTGTTTTAAATGAATACAAGCCATTACGCATAATATTTGATATATATGGTGCTGTATTATTGTTTCCAGGTTTTGTAAATCTCCAGCATGTGTTTTCCAAGTACTGCTCTTTTCTTCACACTTCTTTTGTGTTCCCTCTAAGGAACAAATATTCTGCTGGTATGCTGCTTATTGAATTATTTGAGTAATTAAGCCATCTTGGAAGAAAAATATCTGGGAGAGGATCCAGAAGCAATGTTGAACCTCTCTTTGAAAACACTGGCTTTTCCTTATTTGAGTTAGATATAAAACGGGACTACAGAGCCCCAGGGGGACCTAGCAGTGAAGTTGTTGCAAAATGTGCTTTTCTGTTCTTTTTACTGAAACTGTTCTGTTGCCTTTTATTATTGCCTAGGATAAATAATATTGGGATTGTTAGCCGCATTTCACAAATGTTATTGTTGGAGGCACTTTCAATAATAGGGTGCAAAATAAGGCCGAAAAAGTGGTCCACCAAAGCAGGTGATTAACCTTCAGCATATCATCAACCGCAGAAGGTCAAATATTGTATGTTTTTTTTCCCTTATCATCATATCATAAGGTTTTTTATAAATTTTTTCCTGTAATTTTTCTAAATGAAGTTTAAACCCCTTGATTGAAATTAAATAGACAACATTTATAAAATAAACTTGAATGCTTACAATAAATTTAAGGAAATTGTTTCTTTGGTTCTATTTTTTATCAATAAACATTAAACAAATATTGAAACTAAATATGTATAAAATTAACTTTGTGGTTCCTATAATTGAAAATATTTTAATGTATTTTCTATCAGTAAATGTCAAATAAACAATTAAATTAAATGCGTTAAATAAATTACAGGGTTCACTTAAACTAAATTTTTATTGTGTTTTTGCATACCACTTGGCTTAAAGTTTTTATCTTATGGAATTTGCCTTAAACATTGTTATTTTTAGGGGTTATCTTTCTTTATGCTTGTATTGAAGTCTGCCACTTAAATCAGTAATTCTGTAGTTTTCTAAATGCCTCCACAGTGTCATGTATTTCCTAAAGGGGTGAAAGTTGCTCCAAGCAATTGTGTTAGGAAAGTTAGAATTCTCAGTGGTGTCTTGACCTTTGATTGTCCTCACAATCACATTGTGGTCTACTTGGTTAAAGAGTAAAGCATGGTTCTGGTAACCCCTTCCTAACATAGACTGCCACATGAGCAATGAAGGGACACCACTCTGACCTATATGCATCATATGACCGTGACAAGGGCACATACAATGATCACACGGTTCTTCATGAATCTGTCACCACTTCATGACTGTTAGAGTTGCTCAATGTTCCACATAAGTGTTTGTGTGTGTGTGTGTGAGAGAGCGAGTATCGGGTATGAATGTGTGCTCTAGGAAACAGTTAATCACTTTACACATTTAATTGTGTCCATTTCTCTGTTATTTAACATAATGATTTATATACATGTTGTCCTGAAAGTCTGAGTGAGTGTAGTTAAATGACCCTTTCATCTCAGAATACATGTGACATCAATGCTCTTTGATTTTCAATGCATTAAGCTATTACCTCCTTAGTAAGATCCCGTGACGCAGACAGAGCGAGATACAGAATGGGCACGGGTCGAGGACACCACTAGCTAGACAGTTTCCCTCCAATTTCTGCAAAGTTGAGTCAGGACAGATGTTGCAAAACTAATATGCACTAAAATAATTCTTCTGAAACACTTCTCCATAGGGAACAGGTCAATTAAATGGGCTGAGGTCACTGTTTAACCGCAAGAAAAGCTACATCGGGGCGTCATACTATTTATTATTATATTTAGCATCAGAAACCTTTTTATGGAATCAGAAAATGTTTTATTAAATTCATATTTTATATCTATGCTTCCATTTAAAGTGAGAGTAAAGACAAAAAAATCTGTCAAATAAATGCCTTTTTTTACTTTCTATTCAACAAAGTATCCTAGAAATTTATCATAAGAATGGTTTTCAACATTGATAATAAATGTTCTTGAGCAGCACATCAGCTTATTAGAATGATTTCTGAAGGATCATGTGACATGTAATGCTTAATAATCAGATTTTACATCACAGGAGTACTTTTTTATTTAATTTTTAAATAATATTAAAATATTAAGCAGTCATTTTATATTGTAAGATATCACAATATTGCTGATTTGTATGTATTTACATTCTGATCAAATTATTGCAGGTGGGCATAAGAGACTTTTCAAAAACATAAACAAAAACATACATCATCCATTGAAATTTTGTCATTACAGAATTGTACACATTTAGGTCTAAGCCATGACATCAGTAAAAATTATTTTAAAAAATAAAAAAATAAAAAATCAGTAAAAAATGATATTTAGTGAGAAATAATGTAGGACAGGACATAATTTCATCCATCCGTGTATTGGTTTCTATATAGACAGTTGGTTTAAAATTAACAATCTTTTGTGGTATCCACCGAAAAGGGAAGTGTCATTTTAGAGGCAAAAGTTTTTACACTTTGATTACAAAAAACCTTTTTTTTTTTTGGTGGAATAACCGTAATAATTGGCCTCAACTGATTTCATTCCCAGAGTAAAGCTAAATAAATACTGGTCCACAAAGGGATACAACACATCTGGCTTTGAATCTCAAACAATAAGAGTTTGTTTTAATAATGTTTAGATAACTCACTTTTTTCACAGTGGTCTTTCTGAATAAAACTGCTTTGTACGCAGTGGCAGACAGATGTGCCTGGAGCTATGAAGTATAGCAGTTATGATGTTATTTTCAGGTCACATCTCGTGCCTCCGTGTCAGTCCTCATGTCTTCTGTGTTTGTGTAGGTGCTTTTCAGTTGTCCCTGTGTGTCTAATTTTTCTTTGTCTCCCTTTAGCGGTTTCTTTGATAAGATAAATGTTGATTATCGAGCGTGTCAGTGATCTCATCAGTCTCCTGCTCTTCCCAGACAGCTTTGCTTGCAGCTGTAAATACTCAATCTTTATCTCACCCTTAACTGCCAGTTTGCCCGCAGTAGTCTTCTTGACACCAACAGACAATCTCTTTCAGCCTAAATGCAATCAGCAATCATCCAATCACCAGTACGTTAGTGCTGACCATCACAAACACATCATGATGTTGTATAGCTCCAATCAGAGTGATAAGCACATGCTGCATTCTAATTTTCTGATTGCCAGGAGAATCAGGACGACCTTAAAGGACAAATCTGTCATTTGCTCAACCGATGTTGTTCCAAATCCTGCTTTTCTAGTCATTTTGATAAACAGATTAATTTTTTTGTATTTATTATCTAATAAACCTGCCATCCGCTGTAGCTTTTATGTGAAATATAATGCCTTTTGGATATCGATGACATTATTGGCTTTTGCGGCGCATCACATATCCAAACATTATTGACATCAAACTTGGCACCATGTTTGTTTTATAGTTATGACAGAAGGCAAATTATTTAAATTTGAGTCGGTTTGTCATGTTATCATATTGTTTAAAATAACTGGAATATAGTAAATTAATCATATAGACTACTTTTATTCTATCATTTTTGATGTTTTTGAGATATATGCTATGGCTCAGTCATTTGGGGTCAGTTTTACTCAGCAAGGATGCATTAAATTAATGAAAAGTGACAGGAAAGATCAAATGATTATTATATTTTTGTTTTGTTTAATAAATGCAGCTTTGCTTAGTAGAAGTTAATGAATTTAATTAAGTATTGTATATGAGAAGAGCTCTCATAAACTCTTATGTATTCCAGACTAAATAACAGCTTATGGGCTTGAAACATTAGGATTATTAAATAATTACATTTTTATGCTTAAAAATGGGGATGTCTTAAGTTATTGGTTAAAAAAAAAACTGTTGCAGTTTAAATGGATTTGCTTTCAGCACAGGTATTTGGTCTGAAGAAGGCATTCAGTTTGAAGATATAATGTCAGAGCAAAGGGAAATCTTGTTGTACACATTTATTTTTACACTGTCACTAACAGCCTGACAATTGCAGTAACTGTGGTGTGTTGAAACGAAGGAGAAGTCGGACAGTTTCCTGGCAGTAGACGTCTATCCAGATGGTTCACTGTTTGCCGTCTACTCTTTCATCCCTCTTGCAACCTTTTCTATATTTTATTTATTTATTTTTTTACCGTTCTTTATCACGTTTCCTCTGTTCTTCTCAGCGTCTCTCATCTCTCCCACACTGCCACAGATGGCCAACTTCACTGTCTCTGTATGACAGATCTGTTCTGTTCCAAAGTCTTAATACTCTCCGTTGCATGACGTACACTTTACTGTGAAATGGTACGTAAAATATGAATAATTAGTTTTTATAGACTCATCAGTGGCAACTTATAACTGCAGGAAAGAAAACTATACATTTATATGATGATGAAGTCAATCTAGGCATGAGTAAATATATATTATGGATATATGTATTAATATACTAATTAACATATGCATTAATATAATAATTAAAATTTAATTTATTTGATTTCTGTGAAGATTTACTCCAATCTTCTGGGTCATGTGATCCTTCAGAAATCATTCTAATATGCTGCTTTGGTGCTCCAGGAACATTTATTGTTCTTATCAATGTTGAAAATTGCTGTTTATTTATTTATTTTGTCGAAACTGGTCACATTCTTTCATTTAGAAATGGGAATTACTTGGTTGATGACAATCTTTCATAAATGTTTTGTGTATAGTTTTTATAATAATTTCCTATTCTGTCTTTTATATGAATTTGTGTGTCTGTGTGTATGTGCACTCATCTTTTCAAGCCTTATGTAATGGCACATACTGTGAAGCAGTGTTTGGTTGAGTAACCGCTTTGTCTTTATGCAGTGTCCAGCAAGGTCTGGAGACCGCCAGCTCTCGCAGGCAACAACACTTTTGTTCGCTAAACGACCAAGGAATGTGTCTGACATCTCACATTAAATCACGCTTGTTTTTCTGCCAGCACATATCTCTGATTTCCAGTTCTTTCTTTTAAACTGTTTCAAAAAGTCTAAAAACTGCATCCAAATTTGCCCGTTTGAAGTTGATATAGGCACAAACTTCCCATGGCTGACACAAAAACTGTGAAAAATACTAAAGGTGTCGGAAGAAGTAATTTAAGCCGGACGCATGCCAGTGTGTCATTAGTAAATAAGTCTGTAAAGTCTGTAGCACTGTGTTTAAAATGCAGGAGCGCAGCTAGCATTATGGAGGTGATATTTATGTCTCAGTGATGTAGCCATTGCTCGCTTGCTGTCATACCAGACCAACTATCATACTGTAGTATTGGTTAGCTCGATTCAGTTGACAGTAAACAAACACAAACTGTAATCTGATGTCTTGTGCTTGCTCGCTCTCTCTCAATTTCTCTCTCTGTCTCTCTCTCTCTCTCTCTCTCTCTGTCACACACACATGTAAATGATGGTCTACAGCAGCAGTTGGAAGGACTATCTCACTGTATATCTATGTAGTGGTTTTCCAGTATTGACCAGTCTGTTTGTTTTTAGTGCACTTGAAGGCTGTGCTAATGACAGCTAAACTGGGGGTGGAAAATTATATGTCTTATGTCATCTCAGCTGTTCTTCAGGGGATGGTTTAAACAGACTGTAGTGTTTTGTTTATTTAAAAAAATTCTGTTTATTTATGTATATGTTCTGTAAGCAGATCCAAAATATTAGGTGTTTTCAAATTGAATTTTACTAAATGGACTCAAGGAAAATTTATTTTAATGTCAGTATTCATTTTAATTTGCAATATGCAAAAATATTTTTATTAATGTAAAAATTGATGAAAATAGCATTCAGAGACTTCTTTGAACATTTGTGTGTAATGCTATAAACAGTTGAATCTTTCTATATTTATTCTCCATTTATATAAAGTCATTTTTTGCGTCTGAATTTATGCTTCTGGATGATTCACCACAAATTGAAAATTCTGTCATTACTTATTCACCCTCATGAGAACAAGTGTGATTTGTTCTTGTTCATCAAGCAGCCATGGCGTTTAATATGTTTGGTAATGTATATTAAAAAAGATCAACAGAAGTCTTATGAGGGGGAGTAAATCTTGGCACAATTTCTATTTTTGGAAGAGCTATCCTTATAGCTTTAACAGATGAATAAAAACCATGAAATTTGTGATAATCACAATATTGCTTGTTTAATATTGGCAGCAGAATAATTGTGAATATTGTATATATCGCCCAGCCCTTGTTACTCATGGGATAAGTCATGCTTAGTCCAAAGTTTTGAGACTGTTGGAATGTTAAGCCATAGAGTCACACAAAACCCAGTATAAACTTCTGACTCGCTGTTTAATCTCCTTTCAACACATAATGTAAAGTGACCAATTATATTTCTCATGTGTAAGTGCCAGAATGTGTAAATGAATCGGCTTTGAGCAGTTTGAACTGATGTTTGGATTTGTGCTTCTTTGTGGGACCTCGTATTGCTGATTTCACTCCGAGGGTTTATTTTATCAGCTCTGTTCTGAATGATAGCATATTGGCAGACGAAACCGGTCCTGGTGTAACCAGTTGGGATTTATTTAAAACATCGTAAATCAGAAAATGCTGTTGGAATCGAACACATGGTAAGAGCATGTATTGCATGTATTTGAGTGTAAATGTTCTTACATTACATGCTTGCATTCACTAATGTAAGACATATGAGAGACATTGAAAACAATTCTGTTCGATCTTCAGGACTGAGTGGTGTTGTCAGTGGAATTCAGAGGACCAGAGCCTGTTGAGTACTGTTGAGTTATTGCTTATGAGATCTTGTTGAGGTTCTCGGCTTTGCTCTGGGAGGATCCTATGGGAGCCCAGCAGGCTACGACTGACTCCGCTCAGGGTTATATTTAGGTCATTTTAATCTGCAGGCCTGGGCCGTGCTTTGATGTTGTCATTTTGAACCATATTGTACATCAGTGTAAATCCATTCTAATATAGTGCTGCTTCTTCCCAATATCCTCCAAAGAGCTTTTGTTAAATAATAATTATTGCTTCAGTCTTTTAAGCTGGTCTCTTTGGAATTCCTCTGTTTGGACCGACGAGCATTCAAAAGGCTGGTGTCTGATTCACTCTTTGTGAATGCACATCATGGTGCGCTAGTTCCTCCATGGCTGGCTGGGCTCTCATGCCTTTTAGGAGTTGTTTTTGAATTAAGTAGCTGCATGAACTCTTCAAAACTTCTGCAAGTCATTTATAACAGCAAGTACGTCTATTCTTTGTTTTTAAAGATAAAGGGAATGACTTTTATGGATCAAGCTATGTGGAAAACTGCATTGTTTGTGTAGATAATACCGTTTTTCAAAGAAAGTGAAACATTTGTCAGGATCTTGGTTGAAGTTTCCTCTCTCAGATGTTAAACCTTAAATGGATAGTTCGCCCAAACATACAAATTCTGTCATTTACTCAACCTCATGCCTTTCCAAGCCCGCAAGCATATTTTGTACCCAAAAAACTTTGGTACACATTAACTTCTATTTTGCATTGAATTACATTTTTCAAAATATTTTCTTCTATCATCCACAAATGAAATTAACATATAAAGGTTTGGAATGGCATAAGAGTGAGTAAATGATGGCATCATTTTAATTTTTAAATATGGCTTTATATATAATCTCTATCCAGGTTTTAATTCAGAGTTCCTTTATATAATTGAGTTTTTAACATGTCTGTTTGACAGAAATTGGACGGGTACGGAAGGACATGTACAATGACACTCTGAACGGAAGCACAGATAAAAGGACTTCCGAGCTCCCGGATGCTGTGGGGCCCATTGCACAACTCCAAGAGAAACTCTACGTGCCTGTCAAAGAATATCCAGATGTAAGTATTACTTCAGCACCTTTCCAAAATAGTTTAATCTTTTGTTGTCACTTACTAAGACTACTGTATAGATTTAATTTGTGTTCCCAAATGTGTCTCAAACGCTTCCCATGTTTTTCTTCAACTCATAGACTGTTGAGCAGGAGTTCACAGTTGAATCTCCATCAGTGCAGGCATGTTTCTGTGGGTAAAGCAGGTGATTTATTGATAAGAAGAACGAGTTTAGTCATGTATGCACACAACATTGAGGTAAAGAAAGCTGTTTTACAGCAGATTAGTATCTTAAAATAATCATTGCATTCATGGTGTTACTGGAATAATAATGTACAGTCAGAAACTAAGGTTGGGCGATGTCTACAAATTTGGCATCGGACGATGTCTACAGTGAAACATCACGATGGATGATGACATCAGGGCATGTGCCCAAAGTGTGAATCCTTAGAAGGGAAAACAACTAATGATTCCTAACACCGTGTCTCCACCGGATGCGAGTGGCATGCCAAAATACTATAAAACCACTGATCTATAATAGAGATTCATTATAATATGTCAACAGAACTCATCCACTCATTGGATGTGGCGTGACACAACAAATCTCTGACAGTAAACTGCTTCCGCGTTCTATTTATGACTTGCTGACAGAAATTTCAAATGATTTTCAACTGGCGCTTTGTTGCGTCCAGTGTAGAAGTCTTTAGCTGATACAGTGCGGCACCACACGACAACAATCGTAATCACAATGCCGTCTGTCGGCCCAACCCTATCAAGCCCCTTTCACACTGATGTTAAATTCTGTGAAATTCTGTGAAATTGATTCCGGCATTGAACATTGCCGGGTTCAATCCCGGGACGAGCGCTGTGTGAACAAAAACCAGATCTAATGCCGTGTCGTAGTGATGATGCACGTTATCGTGCGACTCTTTTACTGGCTGTTTTGAAGGAAGATCAACGTTCGTGACAGAAAAAATATGTGCTAACTGTAATGAAGCAGAGATCGGTTAGTTCCTCACTTTCCGCGCTGACGCCAAGATCGTTCGCCAGCTTCAGTGAAAGTATAACGTGCCTTACGTTTTCGGCTCGTACATTACACGTCACGCCCTGATGTCATGTGTTGTTACGGGATCTTTACGGGTTGTGTGTAAACGGGTAATCACTGGCAGTGTGAAAGTGCAAAATCTAGCGACCCGGAAACAATTGCCGGAAAACTTTACCCATGTATTTGCCGGAAACGCAGTTTGAAAGGGGGTTCAGAAACTGCAGTTTTACCTGCTGTATGACTTATGACTAATATTTGGTTGTTTTACACTTTGATAGTCTTACCTTAGATGTAGACTCAGGGGAGCGTGATAATCCTGCAGCAGACTGATCCAATTAACTCGTCTCTGCCAGGACAGCAATGATCAAAAGACAATAATTAGCATGGTAAATATTGCTTAATGCTTAATACTGAGTCTATGCATTGTTTGACTCTCAGCCAGATTGTGCATCTTATTTGAATGCATCATGACTGTTGAATCCTGTATACAAGGGCAGCTTTCATACGATTCTCAAAAAACGTAATTAATGCAGAAACAGTCATCAGGCCTGAGAGTGGATTACGAGAGGAGCCCAACCTGAAATGTTTGTATGTCATCTGAGCAAAGTGTTGGGATGTACGTTTTCAGTGTCCTGTTTATTTTGACGGTCTTTAGCATTGAGGCTGTGTTTAAGGAGACAGTTAGTAGATGGAAGAGTGTTTCTGGCTGACAACTCTCACGTTTCTCCTGTCTTAAAGAGCTGATAAGAGTGATAGTAGGGTCAGGGTTAATCGAGTTTGAATGAGAGGTGCGTAACAGGCTTCTCTATTATCTCTCGTTTAGTTATAATTAGCCTCTGTGCATTGTCTTCTATATCAGGACGAATCCCAACCTACAGCACTTGCACAAATGTGTGAAATTAACTTGTTTTAAAAGTATGTAGAAGAAATCGGAAGCTCTAGAATGCAATACATCTCATTCTGATGCTGTTCTTGCATCAAGTAAACGCATTTTGAAGGCAGAAAAGCTTTTGAATAGATTAACCTGATAGATGACAACACACAGGAACTTCTGAACTGGTATCTGCTGTCTAGTGTATTAAAATGTTATACATTTTGACAACCTGCTCAGAATTTCCCATTGTTGAGTGACTTATTGAGGTCACAAACTTCATAAAGCAACAAAGTCATTTGTAACTGCGCACTGCCAGCACCAGTAGGTCTTTTTTCACGAGCAATATTCTCAACAATAAGGATTTTTCTGCCCTATTCAGATCTTTAATTGCCCTGCCAATATTTTCACTGGCTACTCTTCCAAAAAATGGTAGATTTGATTAGTTTTCTACATGACTAATAATACCAAACTACAAAAATGCGTTTACTATGAAATAGTGGCATATATTTCAATGTAATACAGATTTCTCAATTTCTACCATTTTTATTGATGATTTCAAGACTATCAGTAACTTACTGACTATCAGTAACAGTCAGTAATACCTACTGACTGTTATTTTGACATTACTTTGTCAAACAGCTAGAGTTACCATGAATCAATTACTTTCAAATTCAATTGTCCAGATCCAGTGTGCAGATGTCAGAATACCTAATGTTTACATTTAAAAAGTAATGTAAGATTGGAAGATACCGATAGTGTAAAAAATTATAATGCAAGATACTGTTAGATTGCCTCCACCTTGTGTTTCCTCGTTACACTTTGTGATGGTCATTTTGATAGATCAGTTGAGGGCACAACAAATCCTTATCTTATTTGCAGCCATCAATCATCAGGCTTGTTTTAAGAGTGAGTTTGCTCCCCTGTAATAGAAGCAGATTTCCGATAATCCTGCAGGTACCTGTCAGGGTTACCACCATCCCACCATCCGTGCCAAGTGTGGGGGAGAGACATGCAGGTCACTGGCCTTTATGTCCTCTATCGCCTTTTGGAGAAAATGATGTAGAGCATTATCCCTGCTTTCAAAGTCTATGTGAAAACAAATGTGGACTTTGACGAAGCGATGAGAGGGGTGGACTATGATGATTAGTTTTCCATTCTGCATGCTCTCACTGTCTCTATGTAAAGACTGTTCAGAGTGATTCTGAGGCCGCCGCCTCAGTCTGTCATCCTCTTCCCACTCTTTTCACTCTAGCTGTCGACTGGTAATGAGGTTTTTCCGGTACTTCATTGTTGTTCATCGAGAGCCACACACTTTAGATGAAGTTCTTAAACTTGTTACAAAGCAAAAGAAAAAGGACAGCGTTTACATAATTTGTTTAAAAAAAAAAAAGAATAGTCCACCCAAAGAGAAGAATAGAAATTCTCTCCTCATTTTCTCAACCATACGTCGTCTCAGATGTACACAAATTTTCAAAAAAATCTTAATTTGTGTTTATATGTTATATACATCTTGGGTGAATTATCCTTTATGGAAAGTTTTTATTTAAGAAAATGCTGCATTTATTTAGCAAGGATGCATTGAATTGTTCAAAGTTACAAAATATTTCGATTACAAATTAATTGTTCTTAATTTAAACATTCTATTCATCAAAGACAAAATAAAAAAATAAAAAAATTAAGCAGCATAACTGTTTTCAACATTGTTAATAATAAGACTAGAAGGCTTTGCCACCACAGGAATAAAGTGCATTTAAAAATTGTGAAAAATTAAAACATTTAAATTGTGATAATATTTCATTATCACTCTGTGATCATATTACAATTTTTATTGGGTTTTTGATCAAACAAAAGGCAACCCTGGTGAGCATAATAGACTTAAATACTAAAAAACTGTAGTGTTTTTTTTTCTGAGGTCAACTTATAAAATTAGTGACTAAAAACACAAAAGTCATTCTGCCTTTTCTGACCCATTTTTTGTTTATTTTTGGTGTTCTCCCTTCAAGAAACATTCCATTCTTTTGTGAAATGAGAAATACTGTGTGATTTGCTTGAAATCAGATACAAATTTTGTGATTCACAGAAAATTACACACTTTGCAGCCTTAATCAGCATCACCTGGTAATCAGTGGGAATTTTATTTGGAAATGATATACTATCAGTCCCTTCAGTTGTTTGTGCAGTTACATAGAGCAGCAGTAATCTCAATGTTACACAGCTTACCAATCAGAATGACAGGAAGGTAGCCAGAAACATCTAGACTGACAACGAAGTTTAGCAATTGCACAAGCTTTGCCTACAAACAAGTATAAACTACAGTAACACAGACAAACATACAGACTTTGCCAGTGCCATCCACAGTACACAGTAGTCTGATGAGCTCATCTCTAAATATACAGCACAGAGGGCCAACAACCCCCAGCAGCTGTGAGCGGCCTGAGAAGGCATGAGCTTTAAAAGGAAGAGAATGCATTGTGACACTGAGAGAGATTCAGCTGCCTGGCTTATCACTCAACCCATTGTGACAGATAAGGTTAAATCCTGAAAGAGTGGCGCAGCCACAGGCCCCAAACGCCAAAAAGCACAATGTCCTGGGCTTGCGACTTTTAAAGGGACAGCACAATAAATCACACCACGGGTGGAGTCAAAGCTCAACAGATCATTCAGTTTGCTTGACTGGTGGTTTTCATACTCAAATGCTACAAAATATCATTTATAATGTCTTAAGGGTTTTATTGAGAGTAGAAATCAGTGGAAATTTACGGTTCTATTACGGAGTAAACAAATTAACCATTCAGACATCTCCACTTTTGGTCACGTCTAAATTGAAAGGAATTTAAAATTAACTTGGGTTTGGAAAATATTTTCCAGTAAATGGTTGTTTTGTTGACTTTTAAAGCCAGAATCATGTTTATTGGAACATGAATTTGCATTGGACCAAAAGCAATCAAGCACTGCACCATAAGTTACAATGGTGGTATAGGTATTTGTGTTTTATGTGACTCTTTGACCCCTTTGTTAGGTTAAATTTGTTCCATGTGATTGTATCAGTACAGGAACAGGGTGGAGCATGGTTAAGGCTTCCCCGTGGCAAATGGTACATTCCAAAATTGCATTTGGTCTCTAGATGTTCCCCTTTCAATAAACGGGGATTAGACATTCCAAACATTCTGCCAGGGTTTTCAAAGTCCCTTTGATTGAATAATACAACTATGTTACCATGCTGCAGATAACATAAAGCTATGCCAAAGCTTCCAAATGGCAAAACAATTAGCTGAGGGGATGATGGTCTGTGCTTTTAACCTTGAGGATGTGATTGTGGCTGCCTCCGCATCTCTTAACTAAATTGAACAGTGATTAAAAATCTCAGAACTATGCACATATAAAATGAATAACACACAATGTTCTGTCACATCGAAAGTGCAACTCAAATGATTTCAGATGCTCATACCAGATGTGTGAAATGCAGTTGTTTTCCACTTAAAAAAACATCTCTACATTTTGATGTTTCCTCACAGTTCAATTTTGTGGGAAGAATCCTGGGTCCCCGGGGTCTGACAGCCAAACAACTGGAGGCAGAGACGGGCTGCAAGATCATGGTGCGAGGCAAAGGCTCCATGAGAGACAAGAAGAAGGTAAGACATTTTTGATTTACTTTATTGCTTTAACTTTAAGTTTTTTTTTTTTACTATATTCTTTTCATTTCCTTCCTTTATTATTTATATTTTCTCCTATTTAATATATTTTGCTTTTCCCTTCTTTTTTTGCTTTCCTTTTTTACTGTTTTGTGTCTTTTGATTCCTTTGCATGTTTAAATTTTTCAGTTTATTCGTTGTTTGTTTGGATGAGTGGTGTAGGATCCCTTTGTTTTTCTTTTCTTTCAATATAAAATTTAAGTGCTTTTTGGCCATATTTTTATTGCATGTTTTTTTAGCGAGGAAGACCATATACTGCCTTTGCGCCAGCACATAACTAATAGATGCCAAATGGAAAGAGACAAAATCCAGGCGATTCCATTTTAATGGAATTCCTGACAGAGCCTGCATGGCCTTCCCCACTGTACAACTGAGGAAGATGATCTGCCTGCCTCCAAGGCTGCCTGACACAGAGGAAAAATGACTCGCATTAAAATGAAAATGAGTGCTATTAGAGGAAGGAGAATGCTCTGTTTTTCAAGCTCAAAGAATACTTTTTCACTTCCTTGTCTCATCCTACACTATTTAGTCCAAGTTTTTAGACTGTAGCTCAATACTCTAAACCAACAAAAACAAGAACAGAATAAATTATGCTACTGAAGACTGATTTGTTTTAATGACATCTATGCCTTGTAATGATATTTAATGTCCGACTACTTGCTTTTAATCTGGTATATAGACATTAGCAACTACGAACTACTGTCTTGAGTTCAGTCCTGTTTCCACAAACACATCAGGAGACAACTGTCTCCTTTTTGCATAATAGAAATCAAAATTTTTATCAGTTTAAGACTTTTGAGGATATGCCATCTGTGTTTATTCCTCACAGCACAACTTCTACTGCCTACACAATCATGCAAATGAAATATTAAGAGAACACACAGTAATATATTGGGTTAGAGGCATTGATGAGATTCAGATTGATGGGAATTAATGGAACACAATTAACCAAGATGCCTCATGCAAAGTGCCATTCTTCACTGTATTGCAAAACCTATGTCTACCACACCAGAGATGCTTATAAAGGCTGTTTCTCTGGTCAAGACAGAAAAACAGACTGGTGGCTCAGAATTCTTAGCCAGAAGAGGTGTTGCACATTTAGGAAGCTCAGAACAGACAATTGAAATCGAAAGTTTAAACCTCAGCCGTTTTCTCAAGTTTGACATAATTGTTTTCTGACAGCAGCCACTAGGCTTATGCTTTTCAAAATGCTCCTGTCATAATAGCATGTCAAAATTAAATCTGTAAAGAGTGCTTTTGAACATTGTGCGAAAATTAACGTTAGATTGTGAAATCATGAAGCCCTGTAGTGTTCTGCAAACTTAATTTCTGTGACACTGAAACTACTGTGACAGCAGTGAGAAACTGAAAAATTATGGCAATCAAGCAACAGTGAGAAATAAGAAAAGTTACAGCCAGGGGCAAACAAGTCAGGCGTCAAATGGAGATGCCATCTGCATCTATTCTCTTTGCCTAAATTGAATTTACTGTCACATTTCCTGGAATAAACACAGAATAGGGTTAGGTTTCTGGTCTGTGAAAGGTGCTATTGGAATTATAAGGTTAGATTTTCCATAACATTACATTTTAGTTTTTGTACTCACCATTTTGTTGTGGAACACAAAAAGAGAAACTTGGCAGAATGTCCTAGCTGTTCTTTTCTGTGCAATAAAAAAAGTGGATAGGGGCCAAACACCGTCAGTCTCCCAAAGCATGCAAAAAAGCAACATAAAGTTAATTTAAGTAGTGCATATGACTTGTATGCTATGTTTCAAGCCATTTCATAACCTTATGTGAGAAACATAACATTTATGTTCTCCACACTGAAATTTAAGTTATTCACTGAAAATCTCATGGTCAGCGTTCACTTTCAAAAGAGCAACTTTGATGTTCTCCTATTAATAACTCCTTTCATATTCCACAGAAGGAAGACATACTGATTTCGAAACCCATGAGGTTGAGTAAATGATGACATAGCTTTATGTCAATTTTTCCTATAGCAATCTGCTATGTTTATAATATCACATGATGAAATAGCTTGTTTATGCTGTGCAAAAGGTTCATGCATTTAATGGTTAGAAATGAAATAGGGATTCTGAGGATTTGGAGGATGTTTGTGTACAAATAGGTGTACATATCCTAAGAAACCTTGCTGAAATCATGCACTTTTTGTAATTTATAGCTTGTGTTGGATTGACCTTTTACATAGCTGTTATAGTTAAAGGCATCATGCAAGCAACTTTTCTCACTTTGCTGTGTTGTGTACAAAATTGCCTGCCCACCAAAGTAGGCCAGACCAAGACCTCTATACATTGTGCTGCTGCTTAGACTGTTTCAGAGTCAAAATCACAGTTATTATTAGCACACAACCAGCTGTGCGCAAGACTGCAGCCTTATTGGATGCCCAAATTTGATCATCTAATTACTCTATTTTGAGGAGGTGGCAGCCACTTATTAGCAAATACAACGCCACCAACTGTGATCTGAGACTGACGTCCCCCGGTCAAGGATGTGGCTAGGGCGTCTGTGTCTTTGTTTCTCTCATTCAAACTTTACCCTTGAGGCCAAGGCAATGTTTGTGATTGCTTGAAGCGGGAACCTCAGAAGGCGGCAAGCGAGTTTTCGCAGTAATTGATTGTTCTGAAGGCCTGAGCTCTGCGTCGTAAACATAAGCCCCGCTGTGATGAAAAACCCAGCTGGAGACAATGCATTCAAATAACGCTTAATGCTTGGGCCCGAACGCCCCATTTCTATGGCAACCGGCTCGTCACTGCTGTTAGCAGTCTGAACCCTGAGATAAACTGACAGTCACTTGTCTCCAGGCTAACTGTTGCCACATGCCTGTTGGTGTTGTAGGTTTATTTCTGTGTGGAGCTGCAAATAAGAGTCTAGAAAAGTTTCCATGGAAACTGGAGTGCCGGGTAGTAACAGGAAGTGGTCTAAACACTCAGTCAATCCACAGTCTTATACATGTCCCTGGAGAATACTTGTTGGAAATGTGGCCTGGCAGGTTGTGCACGTGCTTTGACATGTCTTCAAGTGGCACGTATGTGGGCGACCCAAGTTACAGTAATTTCCCAATCCCACCCAGCACTCTCTCAACGTCATTTCCTGTCTCCTCTCTGACTGTCCGTCTCTTTATTCTTAGCCTTTTTGTCATTTTAAAATCCTGTTTAGACTCAAAAACACCTCTGGATTTTTATTTATAGTACAGTAGGTGTTGCATTAACTAGCTATCAACTTAACTGTAGTGGCCAAATATACCTGAAATTAGTTTCTGCTAAATTCAAAATTAAAGAATTGCCTCTCTTGCAGTTCATGAGTTTGACATCTATCATTCTATCTATTGTTCTATCTATCTATTGTTCTATCGTTCTATTTATCATTCTCCCTATCTCCCTATCATTCGGTCTATCTATCTATTGGTTTGTCTATCTCTAATATTGGTTTTTTACTTAAAAAAATGGGTAACACTTTAGAATAAGGTTCCATTAGTTAATGTTAGTTAAATGCTTTAGTTAACATGAACTAGGCAAGAACAATCCTTCTACAGCATTTATTGATCTTAATGTTAATTTCAACATTTACCACTGCATTATTCAAATCAGATTTGTGCTTGTTAACATTAGTAAATGGACTGTGAATTAGCATGAACTAACAATTAACAACAACATTAACTAATGGAACCTTATTCTTAAGTGTTACCAAAAATTTATGAATTTAATTTAATTTTACTTTCTTCAAAGTAAACTATTCAAATTGCAATTCTGCCTCTTCTTTGATGTCTCAGTTCAAATTCAGGAATTGAGTTGGGGCACATCCCTGGTTTGCAAACATTTCTTCTGTTTTCCGTGAACAGGAAGAGCAAAACAGAGGAAAGCCCAACTGGGAACACCTGAACGAAGACCTGCATGTCCTCATCACTGTGGAAGACTCTCAGAACCGTGCTGAGATCAAACTCAAGAGAGCCGTGGAGGAGGTCAAGAAACTCCTAGTCCCTGCGGTGAGTGATTTGTTTGTCTTTGATCTCTGTCTGTATTCTTCGAGACAATTTTTTTTTAAGTGTCGAGTGGCAAAATCAGATTGATTCACCTCAACAAACAAGACTTATGGAAAATTTGCTTAGGCACTGATAAATGGTACTATAAGGAAAACACACATAATTGAAAGATCAGGTCTTCTGTTTCCTCGCTAGTCGCTCTGCATCCTCAGACAGGTAGATGTGAGCATGGAGCAGATTACAGGGTTGCTTTCCTTCTTGAGTATAACCCTGGAGCCATTGAGCACACATGACTCCAGATGTGCAAAGGTGAGCACCACAGGCACTTTTTTTCTAGGCTTAATTACCTTTGCTTATAAATTAATGAGGAGCACAGGACTGAAGGGTCAAGACTCAGAAAAAAACCCACAGGGGACAAATGGAAGTCTCAACATTGCTCTGGGACACAGAGCTGAATGCCAATTAACCTTTAGGTCTTAAGGAAGTGACAGCAGGTTAGAAGGAAATGCCATTAGAAGCCTAGTGAGATTGAGAGAATTGTTCTTTTTCTGTAGTGTTTTCCACAATGTTTTTTCATTTTTTTCCATTGCAATATAGTTATGAAGCTAGACATAGAAATATAGCAATATTCTTACATCAGAGTTATCTAATCTTTGCAGAAACCATTAAAATGTCAAGAAGAACAATTTGCTTTTTTAGAGTTTTTAGTATTTTTAACTAAAATGTAAAGTTTACAACTATTAAACCTATTTGTTTATACAGTTTACTTGTCCTGATTTTGTTTCATCTGACATTACAAAGTCGCCGCCACTTGTTTTTTTATTTTTAATCCGTCATGGAGACATATTGCAGTCAATAAATGTTTGATAAAATATAGTCCAGCCCTACATTTTTTTTTATTCTGTGTAACCCATTTTACTGGTATTCAACAAGAATGAAAAATGTATTATATATTATATATTTTCTTATTTATTGTTCCATTTCGTTCTGAAATATGTGACATGATTACAGATATAAAATGGGTTGCGAATCAATGTTGTAATTGTTAACAAACTAAAACTGCTTCTGAAACATTAATTAAAATGAAGCTGAAATAATAATAGCTGTTAATAGTGTTCATCGTCTGTTTGATTACGTCTTTAATTGATTTTCCGTACATTTCTGCAATATGTACGTTTAGCTGACGGTCACCACTGATAAGCTTTAATTAAATATATTGTAGAAACATAATTTTCTTTAAAGTTGTTTTGCAACGATTTGTATCGTGAAAAGCGCTATACAAATGGAATGAAAACAACTTCAAAAAAGTCGAAGTGTTGTATTTGTATATAAATGTGGTATTTCTTATTGTGAACAAAAGCTGTTTACCGTAGAAAGCATAATAGAGTTAGTAGCGTGGGGAAATTGGAAAATTTGTGTAATTGTGGATTGCAATCCCTTCTCCTCTGTCTAAGAGAGAGGGCTTCTGGACTCCCTGTGGTGCTACCATGGTAACCCTCTTGGGATGCACTGATCCTTGATTGACAGTTGTGCCCTTTCTCTGCAATGGAATCCTGAAAGGGGAATAAGCTCTTTAGAAAGTTTAGCACTGTTTACTCCAGGAAGCTCTCGACTTGAAGGTAAACCCACTGCGGTTGTGTTTGTCTTCATCAAACCATCAAGGGGAAGAGTATTCCACTTTTTTCTGGTCATTTCCTACTTGTTCAAACCTCTTGAGAAATAAATTTTTGTAATAGAATGATGTCTAAAGAAAATGTTTTTATATTTATTTTGAATTTATTCAGATTGGTTCTAGTCAATGTCCTGCACTCCTTTCACCATTATTATTTTACAAAATAATAAAGTGTAGTAAAACATTCTTGTAATGTTTGTTTTCCCCACCAATATTCCTTCTTAAAGCTAAAGGGAAAGATGTGAAGTTCACTAGAATAAACTCATTTCATGCTGTTGTTGCCAAATTCAACGAATCCTTAAACAATAGAATTATTATAAATGTTTAAATATATTTTCCCTAACACATAGTCTGACCTATGGGCTGATATTCACTAGCTTCAGTCATTTGGCTGGCAGACACACACACACCTATACACACACTGATCCTTGTTTGAAAAGCCCCGCTTTTCTTTCGCTTCTCTGCTTGCTGACATAGTTCATGTTGTTCTGTGGACTGTCTGCCGTGCCCCTCCCTGACCTGCTCTGAACTGTCTGGGAGCTTGATGAAAATCCAAACTTAGTTGTTGATCTTTTCTCTCTTTTGGGCTTACATTTTTATACTGTTGCTGTTAACCCAGTGCATTTACATCTATTACATCCACAGATAAATCACTAGGAGATATACAGTGGTTTAGATCAGTGTGTGTTTGAACTTTTTGTCTCCAAAGCCTCCTGTAGTCTACATTATTCATAGGCCTCATAACTTGCCCAGTTGTTTATGATTTTACTGGATAAGATCAATAATAAGAAGAAATTACTAAATTACTGCCTGATAATCAAAATTACTTCATGATAATTTTTTGAGAGCTTGCTTGGTATAACAAAAAAAAGGTAAATTAATTTGAAATATGTATTTTACATATTTAGATTAAAAAAAAATATATCATTATATATTTGCTAAGTTTTTTACATGGACTTTCCAGGTCTATAAATACCTTTAAAAAATTAGGCTACCTCGTATATACAGGTTTTTCAAGACTGTGGAATAGTCTAATACTATTTCATGTATTCTGACTTATTTACACTCTTAAAAAGTTTGATTCTCATGTTAAATATGACCAAAGTCCCAAAAAGCCAGTTGGATGTATGAAGTATTTCTGTGCCGAAGATACTCCTTCAGGGTTCATATAAGTTTCAGAAAGTTATTTTCACGTTTGGCCATAAAGGGTGGGATTTCTAGTATGGGCACTTCTCCAGGAAGAGCACATGTACACATCAACCAGAGTGAGAGCAAGAGCACGGCCATCAACATGATTAATTCAGTAACTTGTTAGCCATAGTTAATTTAAGCTAAGAAAGTTTTAGTCCCCACTTTGTTTATGTTGTCATCACAATTTGCAGACGATCGCTTGGCAAAAGCTGCGCATACTCGTGACTCTTAAGCTCCGCCCACATCATTCCTTTAGGAGCTCGACTGTTTTCAGAGAGAAGCATAAAGCTGTTTAACACTTTGAGGTGTGCTGAAGGCCCCCTGCTTGAGAACCATTGGTTCATATGGACCACTTCATCATAAAAACGGTGTCCACTCCAGAGAAAGTGAACTGTATAAGGGGGAAAACAGCTTGTAGGTTCAGCTGATGGAAAACGGAGAATGATCCCAGCACCTGCTGTTGAGAGTAATCTGTTTCTTTAACCTCCTGCTCCTTGGGCCTAGCTTGTTTTAACAGTGGCAGAGTAAATCATCTGCCAAGTGTGAAACATTAGCTTCCCTGCACCACTGCACTGCCTTCTCGAACATTTTAGCTGACAAAAAATTTCAGTTGAGCTTTTTAAGGAAGCTAATAAGTGTTAAAGGATTCCTAACAGCTTTTTTTCCTGTGTGTGTGCAGGCCGAAGGTGAAGACAGCTTGAAAAAGATGCAGCTGATGGAGCTGGCCATTCTCAACGGCACTTACAGAGACGCCAATATCAAGTCACGTAAGAATGACATTATCAAACATCGACCTGTGTTTGTGCAGTTTCACTTCCCCTCAAAAATCAGTCTCTTTATATAAAACTCATTTCTTTTACAATTTTATCTGTCTTTTAAACACAACTTATCTCTTTTGAGATTTTTAGCTTTATGTTGACATCACTTGCAAGTTATAAGCTGGTTTTCATCAGTTAAAGGAATAGTTCACCCAAAAATGTTGTCATCATTTACTCAGCCTCATGTTGTTTCAAACCTGTATGAGTTTCTGTCTTATGTTGAACATAAAAGAAGATATTTTGAAAATGCTGGTGATCACATAGTTGATGTGGCTCATAGTATTTCTTTCCTTACTATGGAAGTCAATGGGGACCAACAAGTGTTTTGTTCTTCAATATTTCCTTTTGTGTTCAACATAAGAAAGAAACTCCCAAAAAGGTTTGGAAGGGCATGAGGGTGAGTAAATTATGACAAATTTTCATCTTTGAGTCAACTGTTCCTTTAATTTAGTCCAAATCACTTAACATATATTTTGCAAGTTTTTTTTTGTAGATAATTTCAGTCTTTTGAATCCAATAGATAATATTAGAAACCTAAACTTTTCTTTGGTTACCATGAAAGCACTGTCCATGTGGATGACTTAAAATGCACATTTCTAATTAATTTTTGTGTGAAAAATATTTAGTTTTTGAAATGTAAGTCAAGGTAGATTGATTAGCCCCTCGATTTCCCCCCCCCCCCCCATATCTTTGTGCATCTTGTTCTGTTTAGCAGCCTTAGCCTTCTCCCTGGCCGCCACAGCACAAGCTCCCCGCATCATCACCGGCCATTCCCCGGTGATGCCCACTGCGGCACTGCGAACACCTGCACCCGCCGCACCCACCCTCATGCCCCTCATCCGGCAGATCCAGACCTCTGCCATCATGCCCACGGGCACGCCTCATCCTGCCCTCGTACCCCAGACCCCTGAGTCAGGCATCATCTATGCACCCTACGATTACCCCTACACCCTCGCCCCAACCTCCATTCTTGAATATCCTATTGACTCAAGTGGTGTTTTAGGTAAGACATTTGATTATTTGTTTGTCTTACAGATTATGCATTTAACACAATTTGATGTTAAGGTTGGGTAGTATGATAAATTAATAAAAAAAAAATAGTAATAATAATGTTTATTTCATAAAATATATATTTAATTTATCTTGCATGTTTTATTTGTTTTTTTGTATTTAAATATACTGCCCATCCTTGACACGATTTGTCCTCTTTTGCTCCGAGATCCAGGAGACTAACTCCATCATTCTGTCTTGTCCTTGTAGGTATGGCTTTCCAGACAAAAGGCTAGTAATGCTCAGGGGTTTAACACAGTCCTCAGCCCAAACGTGTTTTAAAAATGCTTTGCTTTTCAGCTGCCTTGGAACAAAAAAAAAGACAAAAGAGCAAACGAAGAAACTGATTTTTATAAGAAACAAAAGACTAAAGATCATTACTACTCATGTTTACACTGGTCTTAACTGTTTTGTTGACTTATTCATAGATTAAAAATTTATATTTTCAGATAAATAATGAAAAGTAAGCCTGATTACATTCCTTTGTTTGAAAAGTAATCTATATTTGTTTAGTAATCTATATTTGTTTTTCATGCAACTGTATCTTAGATATTTAGACAGCGATCAGTATTATTGCTAATATAACATGCTTGTGAAAAACTTTCTCCATGAAATAGCCTATGAATAGTGAATTCATACTATCTGAGGCATCTAATGTGCTGAAAGGAATACAAGGGCTCTGTAGTCATTGTAAAAAAATAGTCAAGAGCATTAAAAAACACCATTTGTGTGTGTGTATTAAAATGCAACACAATTTACTGGGAAATTGAGAAAGGGCAATAACATATGATGTGATTTCACTATAACAGGGCCCTGGAGAAAAGGTGTGCCTTGTAATTTGGTCTTACAAGCCTCGTTTGTGAAACAATGTTGTGTGAAGTGTAGTTTTAATGTATTTTGATGAATAATCTGGTAATTCTTGTTTTGTTGGCAATGTTGCGCTCTGAGCAGGTGCAGTGACTACTAAAGTACGAAGGCAGGATATGCGCGTCCATCCTTACCAAAGGGTAGTGACCGCAGAACGAGGTTAGTTTAGCTCCAGTGTTCAAACTGTGCTCTGTATATATATATATGTGTGTGTGTGTGTGTGTGTCTGTGTTGAGCTTCTTCAGTATGCTGAATACACTTTCGTTTTCATTGCATCTCACTCAGTGAAAACAGAGGGATTGTTTTAGTCACTTCTAACCTGCCAAACAAAAAGCATCATTTGAGCTTTCAGTGTTGCTGTTATCAGGTATAGTACATGCCAGTCATACTGTGCAGGGTTCATTTACTCACTAAACCTGCCAACCTAGAAATGCATTGAAACTGTAGGTGTTATCAGCATACTTGTATTATATTTAGAGCATGTTCTTGGGGTCACTGAAGCAAAGGTAAAAAAAATTAGAATACCGTTACAAAAGAAAATTCGAAATGATTTACAGGAGCTTACAACATCCTGTGATGACAGACAACATTCCAAATTCTGAGATTGAAGCTCTGTTCCAGAATCTAGTGAGCTGCCTTCTAAGACGGCATCCTAACTGCCATGGAACCTTGTTAATGTACAATTTCATAACCAACACAAAACATCAGTGGCATTCCACACAGGAGACTCACCT
Source organism: Carassius gibelio (assembly GCF_023724105.1). Classification (NCBI taxonomy): domain Eukaryota; kingdom Metazoa; phylum Chordata; class Actinopteri; order Cypriniformes; family Cyprinidae; genus Carassius; species Carassius gibelio. The sequence continues at coordinate 5,724,117 of NC_068407.1, read as the reverse complement.
TGATTTCAAGTTTGAGGTTAGCGTGTTGCAAGTGTACAATTCCTTTATCAGTATTTGTCAGTAATGACATGAATGCAACATCACAATGCATTTTGAAATAGCCTTTTCTGTGAAGGATGCATACTATATGCTACCTTAGACTAAACTGAGGTAAAACAAGCCTTCATATTGGAAGGTGCCTAAAAACACTGCCTCTGTAAGAAATCCACCAGGTTTTGGAATTGACCGTTAGTTTGATCTGATAACTTCAGCACTTAATTGCGTTGTATATTGAGACAAACATGACCTGAAGCTTTGGAGCAAAATTGACTGTCCACTGTGCTACATTACACTGATGACGTTGTGGTGGCCTTCAGGCTCCTAGTCAATGAAGGGTAATGGAGCTCACCTGTTCGTTTGCTTCTGTTTATTCCTTCATTTGTCATTCCTTTGATATCCTTTCTCAGTTTTTGTGTATTTTCAGATAATTTTATGTCGCTTAAGTACATAAGTGTCCCATTTAAATCTACTCTCCCATTCTGATCCATTGAAACATTGTTTCGGCAGCTTTCAAAGTTTTTACTTTCTGAATAATAGAACTCTATTTTAATCGGTCTCATCTGATATAATAAAACAATCGTCTTATTTATGGTTCAGCCTGGCCAGACCAGCATGCATAAAGTTGAGAAGGTGGTGCAATGCTGGTTATCCCCAATTTATGATACAGATGCATACTTAAACATATGAATTGTAATACTGTGTTATTTCAGGCCTGTTATAAGCTGTAACTCATTCCAGAAGATACTTTGACTTCTGCAAATCCAGATTTTTTTGTTCATAATCTTGAGTGCGTGTACTGTTTGGAATCTTTTTCTCATTTGACATATTTTATTTATACCTTTTTACTGCAATTTTTATGTGTAGATCAGTTGTCGTTTAGGTTAAATGTTATAATTTTTGGCCAGGATCATTGAGCATATTCATCTCAAAATCTTTCAAATGCCTTAAATGGAAATAAACTGGATCTAAGGGAATTACAGTGCCTGCTTCTAAAGTCCGCTGTAATGAAACCGATTTAAACTCGTATTACAAACACGTGGATGTGCCAAAACTGTACATATAATAACTATGACTCCTGAAAAAACGTGAGAATCTACTGATCAATATAAGTGAATTTCACACCCATAAGACTTTAACATGTCATCATTTAATAGACCAATACAACTGACCAGTTTAATGCATAACAATTGTGAAATTGCACAAAAAGTCCAATCTGTCTCGTGTGGCTTACTGCCCACAGCCTCGGAAAGATCTCTGAGAATTTGTTAAGATTCCTCAGCTTGGAAAACAGCCTTGAATCAAAGGCATTGGAGGAAATATTCCAAGCACCCGGCTTGGACAGTGTCACACAAGACAGGCTAGACAATTATGAAGGTTAGGACTTGTTTGAGAGTGTAAGTCATCATATGCACAGCCCTTTGAAAATAGTTTCTTATGCTCGGTGCATAATCCGAGCATTATAATGTGCTTATGATCCCTTAAACTCCCCATCCAAGAAATTCCTCATCATAAAAATATGGCACAAGTATTTTGCACTGAAGATTTTAAATCACCAGCTCCTAGTCTGCGATACTCAGACAGAGCAAAGTGAAACAAGAAAAAAACTAAACGGCAAAACCTCATGAGATGTTAGGATGTTTATCAAAGCAGGACGGTCACACACTGTTTCCGCCTGTTAGCACAAGAACAACAGCTGAACTGAAGAAATATTTCCATTTTTGGTTGGTTTGTTTCTTGTTTGTTGGTTTGCAGTAAGCTTCTTTTGAATTTTGTGTCAAATGTATGGAAAAGAACAGTTATCGTCTGTGATCTTTTTAAGATGAGTTTATGAAAGCAATATGTTTAACTATAAAACAAGAACATTTATGAAATTCTATTGTATTTGTAAATGAATAGGGAATTTATACTAATGCACATTAGTGATCCATGTCATGTTGTTTCTTTATTTTATTTTTTCCATAAGGGGTACATTTTGTTTTTAGGATGTCGTATTTATGACCGTCTTGCTACACTGTTATAGGTTTGCGAAAAGATTTGTCTTTCTAATTGTTTTCTTGTGTTGTTGTAGCCCTAAATTTCAGCCTGATATGCTTTCGGATCATTCTTGTTGGATTAGCGTTCTGTATTTTTGCAAATAGTCCAATTTTAAAGGCAATAAAAGTTGAGTTAAAAAACCCACCAAACGTTTTGTACTGTCTAGAAATCTTTTGATTTAGCCTGTGACTCTCTGGTTTTACTTCTCTCTCGTCACATCTCTGTAACTACTCATGAATCCATATCATTATCACTAGCAGCTTTGTGGCTTTGTATTGAAGCAGCACTCTAATGCTTAATAGCAGTCAGAGGATCGTTCCTCTAAAAATGTGCATCTTTTAATCCAGGATTGATGCCCTTTTACATCTTGATGTCGGTTTTTCCAAATACCCAAACTCTGTTGACTGCTACTAACTATTAAGTGCTGTTAGTTTAATTCGTAATGTCTCTATAATTGATTTGCCTCTTTGCTTCTTTAACCATTTTCACCTGGGAGATGGGTTCTGGAGTGAAATCATGAGGCTCTCATGATTTTGCTGTGTTAACTTAGACGTTGAGCAGTTTTTCTCTTACAGTAGCTGGAATTAGTAATGTCATATTGTCATCCAACCGTCACTAGCTGAAACTAATCTCCTTCTCTATCTTTTTTTCTTTTGTGTCCTTTTTGTGTCCTTTAATTTTTTTTCGTTTCCCCTCTGTCTGTCCATTTTTGATTTTGATTTTTCTCTAACAACCCAGCCGCCACTGGCAACTAACCAATGACCCTCTGAACTCTTCACCCAATGATGACCTGACCATTGCCTGCCTGCTGACCAGTTCTCTGGCTCTCGTCCTTCGCTTCTATGTTTTGGCGGCCTGCTGGTGAGCCCAGAAGCAGATTTAATTCACTTAACACAGCCGAGAAGCCGTGATGGCCCCACGCCACCACCCGCAGAACAGAATCGCTCCCCTTCTCAAACTGAGGACCTCCTTGGTCAGGTGACCTGGGCTTCCCAGCTTGCACTGAAGTGTCATAAAGCAATAACGCTGTCTGGGAGACACCTGAAATCCTACTGTTAGCCTTTCACATACACACACTGAATAAACAAATCTTTGTTGGTTTCATAACAATTAAGCATAATATTCTATATAACAAGTTTGTGCACTGCAGTTCTCATGCCATCCTGAAGAGTTATTTTAAAACCGATTTATCGGTCCAAATGTCCATAAGGGATGTAAAAGCCATGCTTGCCTACCAGCGTTTTCTTCAGAGAGCTGTCAAAAAGTGAGCAAGTGTGCAAACACTGAACATCGACTGATATCTTTTTGATACGAGGGTGCTGCACAGGAAACGAATATATATTTTTCAAAGGTCATCTTTTTTGTATTAAAAAAACGAAGCATTATTGTCAAAATGTGATGAACACAAGACAACATTTTTGAGACCAAAACAGTGTCTTTTTTTTATATAATAAAAAAAACAAACCAGTGCCTTATTTTACACAAAATCATCAATTATGAATAAGTATGAATGTCCATCAATGTGTTATATGCCAACATATCAGGTATTTCTGTTCAATTCCTCTTTATTCATGAAAACAAGAGGTGTACAGAACAATGTTGCAGGCGTTACTCAAAAATACATTTTTTATGTGCAGTTTCTCATTTTTATTTACAAGTAATGATTGAGTTTTACCCTGTCACACTACATTAGATGGTAATTGAGCCTGTTTGTAGTTGATAATATATATGTATAAGCTCTCTAATATGTTTGTAGATCCATCACTACATCTGATACACAGCAATGAAGCAACCAACAGTTACTGGTCACTATTTCCATATTTTTAGTCTGCTTATATCTCAAGAAACATTTATTCCATTCATCAGGATGAATATTATAAATGTTTGGGGTTAATTAGTACAGAGCTCATTTTATTCCTTTTGAAGAATTGAAATGTACTAGAAGAGCATGTTTGTATGCAGACATGTCACGTTTCTCCATACCTTCCTATGCAAATGATTTTCAGTTTTATTACATTTCCTTCGGTTTCAGTTCAGGTCTTCCAGTTAAAATGTCAGACCATTTCAGTGCTGAAGAACAAGAAGACTAAAAGCGTATTAACAAATGATAATTACATTTTGTGATTTGGTTATCAGAATCGGATTTTGAGAAGATGCACCTCCTTTTGTATTTATGCAGAGCAAATGCAATACTTTTTAGACGTCTGAGGCTGTGATGCAGTTGCATGTTTTTTTTTTTTATTATTAACCTGGAAATTGCTAAATAAAAATCCTGCAAATACATTTAATGGATGGAAATTGGATTTACAAGGATCTCTCATCCTGTCAGATTGACTAGAAACTGGAGTTTTTTGTTAATATGTTTTTGGTTTAGTATTTGCTTTCCATGCAGTATTAATCTAGACAGTGTCATTATGTGTTGTGTTTATGGGTGATTGTTTGAGTGACTGTTTGTTTATTGTATATGCCCATGAACTGCAACTCTCTGTTAAAGGTTTTTTTCTTTTTTTTTTGCAATACCAAGCAGCTCTCTGCACACAGTCCTATTTATAACCATTGTAACATTTTATAATGTATTTTTCTATCATATTTTGTATGTGAGAAATAACATTAAATCACATTTCCAGATATGAACAGTATGCCTTATTACACAAAAATTGAAATGAGAGACATATTTTTCCCATGATGATTTAATTCCATAGTTGATGGAAAATTGAAAAACTAATGTGAACAACAAAATATAATTTGGTTCAAGCCTCGCTCTGAGCAAGTTTTAAAGTGGTTTTTATTTGCTGGGGTGTTGGGTTTGTCATTCTTGCTTTGCCTCTGTGCCTTCTCATGTAAATTGTAAGCTATTAACCATTTCTAGTTATATAATTTAATTAATCGTTTCTTGTCGATTGTACTAACGTTTGATGATTGATTTCTATTCATTAATCCTGTCAACTATTTCTTTTGTCTGCTTTGAATCTTTAGAACAGGATTTGTGTGAAATTAAGCAAAAGCGTGTTTTACTGACTGAAATATGCTGGACTAAACTCTGTACTGAGAAGCAATAGCGAAATATTAAAATCATAGTTTTAAAAAAAGAAACTAACTTGGTCGCTCTTTCTCTTGTGCTTTTTAAATGTGCCAGAACACTCTGCATACTAATCTGATTCAGGTCTGCTGTAGATAATGGAGAAGATCTGGGTCCAAACTTCTCTACTCTTTAATTGATCATACTGAACAAAGCTGCATTTAACACCAAAGTGACAAGATGATAATGGGGTGGAAAAATCTATAGAAACGGTACAGTGGTTTGAGTTGGACGAACACCCACCTCTATTTCACACAGTCTTACTATATTTAATTTCTCAACATTTTCCATTGTGTGTGCTGTGTTTTTGTATCGTACAACCATCTGTTGAGCTGTTTTTGAAAGTTCTAAGAGTCAAGAAAAAGAGTAACCGCAGATTACACCAGTAATTGTCTTTCAAAGGTTCCATTGAAACCAATGTAAGCGAAACTTCTCAGATTTTCTGGAATGTGCAAGAAAACAAAAGAAGCAATAACTGTCTTTTGTCGAATAACTGGAGGTCAATCCAGTAATGCCTTCTAAATTTGAATATTTTTCAGCTGTGCACATCAGCGCTAACTATAGTAACAAACATCAAGCTTATAAAATGTATCAAATCACTTCCTCATTCGAGCATTGAATATCCTCAGAGAAATCACAGAGGTCAAGATAGCAATTTCTGTTTGTCCGTGGTGCAGCGTTGAGAGGAACTGGAGTCGCCAAAGAAAGCCGATAACTCTGAATAACCTTCTAAAAAACAGTTTTTCAGTTTTCTAACTGTTCACACATTGTTTTAATGAGTTGCTGTTGTGTGTAATGGTCTGTGTTTAGCTGATAAAGCTAATCAGGCTCTTTTAGTTCCCATAAGACCTCATCACTGCACCCAAGAGTCCTAGTTACTAGCTTTTGTTTCCTTTTCAGTTTATAGCAAAGTCACCAACCATAGCCTGCATTAAACAAATCTGGTCATATCCAACTAGAACAGCAACAGAAGTGAATCTGTGACCGTCACAGTTGGTGAAAACTGAAGATAGTGTTGGAATAGGAATATTTCATGCAAAATTAACAATATAATATCATGAATTCAACCCCATTTTATTCTGAATTCATATGCTCTTTATCTTGTTCCATTTAAAATTATTCGTATTAAGAATGTTAATGCTGCTACTTTCCACCCAACTACAATTCACAGAGCCCATGGCTATTGAACTCCAAAAACTAATAAATAGACTCAAATTCATAAAAGTGGTTTATAACTAGTGCAATATATTTCATAAATCTTTTTGTGAGGAACAGAATAAAATGTATTTACTTGTAAGTCAGTGAACTGAGTGAATTGATTCAACTATTCAAAACAGCTCCAAATAATAATTTTTTTAACTGATTTTCAGATTTATCTCAGTGAAATTTAGTGAACAATATGTAGCGATGTATAAAGCACGGCTCATAATTTTTAATTGTTTTTTTAAGTATTTTAAATCATTCATCACCCTGACACACCCTATGCAGATTTTGCTCAAATTTAACCACATGGAGAAAAGTAACCTCTATAAACGATGTTTCACATGCATGCTGCACCATTGATAAAAGTGACTACACAAATCCCACTGAAGAAAAAAAAAATTGCATGTAAGTCTGTTCATTAAACATAAGCGATCATAGATAAAGAAGACTTGATGTAGGCTACAAAGCACAATGTAACCATTTTTCATTTTTGGAGCTTAAAAATGTGCATGGTCTCTGAAAAATGGCACCAGAAAAAGGGGAAGACAGTAAGGTGAGTAGCCTAGTCCTAATGGCAAGATTTTCATTTAAGGGTGGACTGCTCCTTTTATAGCATACACACAAACACACACACACATACAAAATGAAAAAATGGAATGGCACTGAGAGGGAGAAAGTGAAATGGATGGAAAAGGAGAAAGTGTGATTAATTCGCTCCCCACAGAAGGCAAACTGTTCATTAAACACCACGCGTTTTGTATTTAATGGTTCCTGCATCTCCAAATTATTAGCTGCTATGTTAGGTAATCATTCCTTCGCCGTCCTCTCTCTATCTCTAACCTGCAATTAAAACCTCAATTTCCTGTCTTGTTCCTTTTCTGATGTCCCGCCTATCCTTAATTCACAGTGCTGCTTACATTCACAAAAACACAAGCACACAGCACACACTATCCAATGTAATGGAGCGTAATGCAGCAGTAAGAGTGAAATGGATAATGGTTTCAGCTGAGGGCCAAAGAGGAAAGATGAAATGGGTAAGTTACTGTTAAGAGAGAGACACAGTATCCTCTGTTGACTCGCACTCTGACTTCCCCCTCGGAGGCTGCAATGACCTTTAAAACCTCTATACCCAACAAACTCACAACTCTCTGTCCCAACTTTCCAAACGCAAATAGAACCCTTTACTTCCCTCTTTCCTTCCTTCCTTCCTTCCTTGTCAACTACTGATCTTATTGGATGCCAATAGCAAGCTAAGCCCTGAGAGATTGAGGAAGAGGCGACAGACTCCTCGTAGAAAAATGAATTGAGAAAAAATTGCAATAAATATTCAGGTTTATTTCTCTCTCTCTCTCTCTCTCTCTCTCTCTCTCTCTCTATATATATATATATATATATATATACTGCAATAAATATTCAGGTTTATGTTTGAACATTTGAAATCAGGGAAGCTGGTTTCATCAGTTCTGTTGAAGCAAGGGGAGTTTCAGCACAAGCGCAGGTCTTCTAGGAAACGAGCCACACTTGATCTTAAACAATGACCACAAAGACATGTCCAGCATGAGGATATGGAGAGGGTGGGGAATGTCCTCCCAAAGGGCTCGAACAGAACAAATCTCAAGGAACGCTTCCTTCTCCTCTATTAAAGAACCGTTTCCACTGACACATCCATCAATGCTTATGTAAGAGAGGAAGTCATCGCTGTTTACCTAGCTTGTGTAATTGTTTCTATTCATAGCTAAAGATCTGAGAAATGTCAGAAGTGGGGATGGTGGGGTGCATATAAAGGACTGAGCAAATTAAACAGGATGCCACAGACAGATGTTACGCTATAGCAGAGTCGCACAGCAGGGCGCTGTTTCGCTTCGGTTTCATTCAATAGATTTTCCAAGTATAGATGTACAGGATCCGAGTTTACTCGATTTTTAGACACATACGGTGCGTTTGAACTTGTAGGATGCTTCTCTGTCTTCCATAGGTGTTCCCATTCCTCTTCCTCTCGTTCTGTGGGGTCCCTCCGCCCTTCCTGTCTGCTCTCAGAGGATGGGGCCTGGGGTCTGGCTCAGTCCTGGCCCCCCACTCTGGCTCCACAAGGCTGGACGCTGCCCAGACTGGTGGGAGAGGACAGCAGAACTTGGCAGGCCGCAGTGGAGAACATTCACAGCCAAGCCAAAGTCCTAAAGCACTGCCAGAGAATAACGGGGAGCTTGAAATGACAAGAGCTAAGCCAAGGGACAACTGTGGCTCTTGGATTTTACTTTGTATCTGGGATATTATAAGGCTTACGTAAATCTGTTGCGAGTGTCAGCCGGGCTTTAACGAAGCAAATCCACATTAAAGGGGAGCTGTTGAGTTTGTGTGGACTCAAAACTTAAAACAGGTGATTCTGTTTAACTCTTGTTTGAAGCACAGTGAATCTTCCAGGAGTCTGTCAAGTTACATTTGACCGTAACATCAAAGCATAACAAAGTAGAACACTATTTAGTACTGTTTGTGCCTTAAATAAATTGAAGATTAACGTGCAGAGGACCTCACTTCAAAATGCCACTAGGTCATAAGCCATTGATCCATGTGATTTTATTTTTACATCTGTTGTATGAATCTGTTGTATGGCTTTAAAACTTTTTACCCTCATGTCGTTCCAAACCTGTAAGTTTGTTTCTTACAAAAGAAGATATTTTGAGGAATGTTAAAGAACCCAGCAGTTGTTGGTCCCCATTGACTTCCATAGTAGGAAAATAAATATATGGAAAGCAATGGGGACAATCAACTATTTGATTATCAGCATTCTTCAAAAAATCTTCTTTAATGTTCAATATAAGAAAGAAACTCATACAGTTTTAAAACTATCTGAGGGGGAGTAAATGATTGCTGAATACAATTTCTTAATGTCTTTTAGTTAAAAAAAAAAATCTATTTTAAATAAATGCATTCATCCATTCAGATTCCTGAAAAATTTAGGTATAAAAAAAAACATATTACACAATATTATTACTTCAACTGTTTTGATCAAATTAATGCAGCCTTGATGAGTAAGACTTCTTTCAAAAACATCAAAAAATTAATTTGATGAAATGTGTGCTCACACACACAAATAAATAAGATATGTTTGAATTTTGAACAGCAAGTAACAATAATGTGCTATGCTTGTTGTTTCCCTCTTTATGAAACAAGCATGATGGCTTTAAAGTCTTCATCTGAAAGGTTCAGAGGACCCCTCTTGTCCTCCCCTCTCATCTCTTTTAAACTAGTTTAAGAAACAGAGCCTCTGGCAGCTTTCATATCTCCATGGTAACACACCCCCTTTGGGGTCCTTCTGGAGTTTTTTTGTGTGTACTAAATGTTGTTGTTTTTGAGTTTTGACACAAAAACTCTGAATCTAAGGCCGATAACAAAGCATGAAGATAAAACATAAGTGTGATTAAAAGATATTCTTTGAGATGAATCCATTATGACATCACAGCCGTTTCCCAGTCCTTGGGGTGCCTGTCTCTATTCGGCTGTCTCTGGTTCTCTTCAGCACTGTGGGCTGTCTATAGGAGTTCTTCCACTGACTGTGAATAGTCTTTTTGTTGGGGAACAGTGAGCCATTTCTGCTCCCACAGAAAGCCCTGGGTAATTTAGTGTGGATGCCAGGAAGTCTGAGCTCACAGAATGACAACAATGGCAAACGTTATTGCTCCACCTCAAGGGGTGGAAAAGAAAGAGACATAAAAAAATAAATAAATAGCTGTGGTGATAGAATTCTGCTTCAGCACCATCCCACACGGCGAATTCCTCTTAAATCTCATGTGAAGATCAGAACATACCTTTACACCTTTATGGTGGTAAACAACAATTTGAGCTTTAAAGCATGCGTCATGGGACATGCCCCCCCCCATACACACACAAACTAACAAATCAGTTGAAAAGAAAAAGAAAAAACGTTTAAGAAAAGAAAGAAAGAAAGTAAAGAAAAAGAAAAAGAAAACAACTCATAATAGATTCATAATACTCCACCAGAAACTTAAAACACATTGTCCTCGTCTGCCATCTAGTGGGAAAGCATTATCACTGGTGTCATAGGTTCAGGGAATTATTTTTACATTTAAAACATTTTCTTCAACTAAATCAAACATAGTCTAATTACTTTAAACTGAATAATTTAAAATGAAATAAATGTTACATTTACCTATAGAATTAAAATCACATACCAAAGTATCTTTAAATAAAGAAGAGGATATCATAACAGCAGCATTTAAATAAATGAATAAATAAATCATTATTTATTTTTAATTTACTTATTTTATAATTAGTTTTTATTTTATTATTACGAATGATTACAGATCCCTGTCCTGTTTCTGTAGTTTACTGTAGCTTACAATTTCATGTTTTTAGTTGTTGATCTTCCGTTGATTTTAATGTTTTCAATGCTATTTTTTTCTTATAAACTCACTTAATATTAATATTAACATTAACGTTTATTTCTGCTACTGCAAATGCCAAATACAGACAGCGTATCTGACAGCAACATGTTTACTTTCGTTTTACTCCCAGGAAGTTACTTTAGTTTGTACGTTAGATCTTTCTTGTTATGAAAAAAAAAATCCCTTTCCCAACGAAACACTGACGGTCGCAAAATGCAGTGTAATCAACTGTCAGGTCCGTTGAAGTCTGTCAAAGACCATTAACCTCAGAACGAGATCACACACTTTTCATATCGATAGCAGATAGCTTATTTCAGTAAACTAATATTTGTTTATTTTTGTATGTAATACATATATATATATATATATATATATATATATATATATATATATATATATATATATATATATATATATATATATATATATATTACTGATTTTATTATATATTCAGCCATCACTCGAGTCATTTTACGACAGTGTTACGTCAGCTGTGTCCTGTCACTTTACGGCAGAGCGGCATGTGGAGGTCAGAGATACAGAATTTCTCGGTCAGAGACTGAAAACTCTCTAATTATCAACCTCAACAATTGACAACTCAGCACAGTGACATCTCTGTGGAATTTTCAACAGACGATATACAACACAACGCCGTCGATAAAGCAAATCGTTATTATTCGCTAACCTCCGTCAATTTGAACGCGTGTCGGTTAGGAAGAAGTCTCATCTTCATCTGTATCATCTCTTAAGACATGGATAATAACACACCGGCATCAGGAGGGTTTAAAGGTGGGCTCGGGAGCCTTCTCGGTGGAGGAAGCCCTGAGTATTCAAATACTGAGCTCGCAGGAGTCCCATGTAAGTGTTGTGTGGCTAATATTTACTTACTTTAAGAGTCTGATTCAGATTATACAGTCAAATTAGATATTGTGAGTAACGTTATTTGTTCATTTCTTATAATGTATAATGGGTGTTTTCTGTCATTTTAAGTGACTGGTATGAGTCCTCTCTCGCCTTACCTCAATGTTGACCCTCGTTACCTTGTGCAGGTGAGTTTCTGTAATACCACAATGTTACAGTTCAGGCCTATTTAAAGCTTTTCTGTGATAGAAATGAGCCTGTCGTATGAATTGGCAAAGTTAAACTTATGTTAGAGGATACATTGACTGAAATAATGGGTACGAACGATGTCACAATATTAGCTTGATTAATGGTCAAACAAAACAAAAGGTGTTAACATACTGTACAAAAAGATCAGAAGAATTGTTTTGACTACTAACTGTAATAAATAAATTGCAAATTTTTACAATACCTGACATTTTTGAAAAATATTCTTGTTTTCCTGAGAATATGATTTTGCATTTTAATTCAGATCTGCATTTATTAGTTTAGCCATTCTTTAATGTGTACTATTGTGATTTATATGTGACCCTGGGACCACTAAACCCGTCATAAGGGTCTTTAAAAAAAAAAAAAAAAACCTAAGATTTATACATCATTGGAAGCTGAGTAAATATCTTTCCATTGATGTATGGTTTGTTAGGATCAGACAATATTTGTCCGAGATACATACAACTATTTGAAAATGGAATCTGAGGGTGCAAAAAGAAAGAAAAATTGAATTATTGAGAAAATCACCTTTAAAGTTGACCACATGAATTTCTTAGCAATGCATAGTACTAATCAAAATTAAGTTTTGATATATTTACAATAGTAAATTTAACAAATACCTTCATGGAACATTTACTTAATGTGTTAATGATTTTTGCCATAAAATAAAAATAAATAATTTACACCCATACACTGTGTTGTTGGCTATTGCTACAAACATACCTGTGCTACTTATGACTGGTTTTGTGGTCCAGGGTCACATATTGTGTTTTCTTGTTTATACAAGATTGCTGTCGTACCAAAAACTTATTTTATGATGTTTTTCTTCTTTGTCTTTTCTTAGGACAATGATGAGTTTATCTTGCCCACTGGGGCAAATAAAACCCGTGGTCGCTTTGAGCTGGCCTTCTTCACCATCGGGGGATGCTGTATAACAGGTGAGGCCTGTCACTCTACAAGCTTTGATCAGCCTTTGTCTTTAATCATCGCCCATTTTAACGGTTGTTTATTTCTTTGAAGGCGCAGCATTTGGGACACTTAATGGTCTCCGTATGGGCCTGACAGAAACTAGAGACATGCCATGGTCAAAACCCAGAAATGTCCAGTAAGAGTCTGTTCCTTTATAAACTTTGATTTGAAATGATAAGTTAGTCTATAGATAACTCATAAAGGATTTTTTTGAATTTCAGTCACTAATATAATGTTGATGTGATGCAGCTTATGACCAATTCGATGCAATGCATTTTTATGCATTTTATCCAGAAACTGAAAATATTTGTCCGAAATCATTGACACATTTCGTTAGGTAGCACTTCTGCAGTGATATGTTTGTCAGCATTTACTTTTCACACATATTTTGGATAAGCTACTACAGATAAACTTCACTTTGACCAGAAATGCTGCTGGAATATCAATAAGTATGATTTGTTTGCCTATAGAGGCGGCTACTCTTTTGAATTTAATTACTCAATCCTCTTTTTGTTGTTGTTCTGTTTTTGGTAAAATTGAAAATGAATTTCAGTTTCGGTGTTTCCATAAAAATAAAAATAAAATTTGGTGTATCATTAAGTTAAGTTATATTTGTTTTGACAAACTGAAACTGTCTATCCATTGTTTATTACCCACACTTCGACTTTAACACTGACCTTTGATATGTTCAGAATTTTGAACATGGTCACACGACAAGGTGCATCATGGGCCAACACTCTAGGATCTGTGGGTAAGAATTGCATTGAATCCAAACAGCTTTTGCAAAAGAATATCACATCTGTTGCATAATTAATTGTAGAAACTTATTCATAATAAATTTTTTGTTTTCCTTTTCTCAACAGCTCTTTTGTATAGTGTTTTCGGTGTGGCCATTGAGAAGGCCAGGGGTGCAGAGGATGACCTGAACACAGTGGCAGCCGGAACATTAACAGGGATGCTTTTTAAATCCACGGGTGAGAAAAAGGGACAATATCATTGCCATCACTGATTTAAAGTTATGAACAGAATGTTTATTGTATTTATTGATAAAAATGTACATTTATTTTGTACAGCTGGACTCAAAGGAGCTGCCAGAGGAGGTCTCGTTGGTTTAGCCATGTCAGGCCTGTATGCTCTTTACAGCAACTGGGATCACTTGAAGGGGACATCACCTTCACGTTACTGAGGATAACTGAGAGCTCAAACCATGGACTTATTTTGACTCTGAGCCCATTCTTAATGTTATGACCCCCTTTTGGAGATGCATTCTTTTCTTCTTTATGAAACCTGTGGACCACCACACGTGTACAGACTTCTTCAGTTACATTAAGTGTAATATTTAAATGGAAGAGCCAGAGTGCCACTAGATTACTTGGTGGACTGTGCATTTGCTGGTACTGTACATGTCTTTTTAGGTGCAAGTTGCAGGAACTCTGTATCCTTTAATCATGAGGTTTTATCTGTTCTCATTCTGGACTGATGTATTTTGTCTGTGCAGACTAAACTGGCTGCTTCCTCTCTAAAACCGTAAAAAAATTAAATACAAGTTTCCACTGTTTGAGACTCTTCATTTGCATTTTAGGGATATTAAAATAATGTAGTTAGATGGAATCTAATTCCCTTTTTTAGTTTTAGCTCAAGGATTGAAGCAATTAAAATGAATGTATTACCAAAATATCTTTACCTATTCCAATGCCTACCTGTAGAAATAACCGGAAAACAATTCATAGAGTGGGATAAATTGCTTTCACGTTTTATTTGGCAAGGGAAAAAGCCCAGAGTACGCTTTAAAACATTGCAGCTCCCAAAGGATAAAGGAGGGTGGGCTCTTCCCTCATTAAAAGACTATTATACAGCAGCGCAAATTAGGACAGTGGTGAATTGGTGTGACCCACATTATAATGCTCCTTGGAAGGATATGGAAAACTATACTACAAAGAATATCCCTGTACAAGCAATATTAGCAGATAATAATTTAAGACAATATATAGATACGCTAGAAGACCCATGGACAAAGCTTACTTTAAATGTTTGGGCATCTGTGATAAAAGAATTTAAATTATTGGAATATACTTCCATTCTTAAATGGATTGCTTATGATTCAGACTTCACTCCAAATCAGTCGGATAATAGATTCAAGTTGTGGACAAATAAGGGAATAACTTCTTTTTGCACAATCATTGAGAAAGGTGTAATTCTAAGCTTTCAAGTATTGAAGGAAAAGATCTCATTAGAAAATCAGGATTTTTACAGATATCTTCAGGCTCGAAGTTATTATGATAAAAAAATAAAAGGGAAATTTAAAGATAATCTTAATCCACTAATAGAATTGCTTAAAAAAGCATATACATCAGGTATTAGATATAAGATAGTCTCTCAGATATACAAGAGCTTAATAAATATGAAAAAACACTCTACAAATTATATAAAAAAGAAATGGATGACAGAAAGTGGAATATTTTTTTCTGATGAAGAATGGTCAATTGTATGGAAATTTCAGTGGAAATCAACTAGGTCACTAAATTGGAAGGAGTATTGTTGGAAAAATATTATTAGATATTTTATAACACCAATACAAACAGCCAAATACAGTAATAACACTCCAAAATGTTGGCGAAACTGTGGATGCAATGAAGCAAACCATTATCATATATTTTGGGAATGCCTACATATTCAGGAATATTGGAAAGAATTACAGGATGCTCTTGAACATATTTTTAGAAGAGACATACTTCTAGAATTCAAACTACTGTATTTTGGTTGTGCTAGCTTAGAAACTACTGCAGCAGATAACAAATATCTGATGGGCGTCCTCTTAGCAGCCAGTAAGAAGGCAATTACTCGCAAATGGTTGCAACAAGAGAGACCGACATTAGATGACTGGATAGATGTGACCATAGAGATTTATATGATGGAAAACATTACCTTTTTTGTTAACTTAAAGAGAGATGTTTTTCTGGAAAAGTGGAGGAATTGGGTTGCATATGTATCCGAAAGAAGATCAGATTTTGCTTCTATACTTAAATAGATCAAGATTAATATATAATGTATATGTTAATAATATATGTTTGTGTATGTATGTAATAATCATTTCCATAAGTCATTTGAGAATAGAATAAGTCATCTGAGGTTGTTAAGGATTGAGTTTAACTAAGACACATGTTCTTTCCCTGGATATATATAGTTTCTATTTTTATTTTTATTTTTTTGCCCTTGTTGTTTTTTTTTTTTTATTTTATTATTTTTATTTTTTGTTTTACTATAAAAAATTGTAAAAAAGGAAAAGAAATTATATTTTGAAATAATCGAACAAACCCAAAGTACAAATCATACTTAAAACACAGCAAGTAATTGTTCATACCTGTATTTGTTAAAACACTTTGTGATCGTAATGAGTATTATGTAAACTGAAATATATTGTGTTGTGATTGTACTGAAATGAAAGATCAAAATAAACATAAAATAGTAAAAAAAAAAATAATGTAGTTGATACAGAATTTCTGTGTGTTGTGCATGAATTGGTACACTATTCTGTATTCACGTAGTTCTAAATATAATATAAAAACAAATAATTATTTTAAAAGTTTTTTTTTTTTATACACAGTATGGTTTATTTGTAAGCAGGTCAACCTTTATTTCAACAGTCAATGAGTACAAATGAATCATAATTCTAATATTCCAGAATGAATGATCATGTGCTTGTATGTTACGATATGCACACATTGTCATATTTTCAGATGAAAGCATAAAAAAAAATCCTTTCAGTGATATTTCTCAACCAGGACAACCATTGGATACTCATCCTATCATTTAAGCATTAATTATACCAATAACCTAAACTCTCCCTGTAGTTTGAATACTTGTGAGTGATAGATGCATAGTTTAAATGATAAAATAATTCAAGCTCCCTCTCAAAATAATGATCATATAGATTAAAGAGAAGTAATTTATGGAATTTAAATGGATAAATTCCTTGTAGCGGTTTAAATTTGGAAATTACCTGCACTGTTCAGTGAAAACCACTGCAGTTAGAGTGTTCTTAAGGGAGACTGTCTCCCACAACAGGTGAAATTTCCTATCACTACTTGACGTTGACCGTCAAAGCACCTTAGGAACTGAACGTTGGACTGCCCATGAAAGGGCAAATGTATGTGCCAGTCCTCTACAGAAAAAAAACAAGGCCAACTGGACTGATGAGTGTAAAGTTGAATAGCCAGGACTTGTTTTACAGATGTTTCTTGGCTTGTCGAACACAAGGTGGAGATCAGTGTGATTTAGCTGAAAGCAGTTAAAACTTTGCAGTTCATGTTCTACAGCGAAGCCCATCTCACATGCATAGCGGAGAAATGACCCACAAACTGGTGCAAACTACCCTAACTTGGTGGCTGCTGGTTGTGATGCTGCACACCAGCTACCAGCGCACGGACCACAAATGGATGAGCAGGTCCATGGGCCGGACCCAGATCTGGGACATGGCATTAAATCTTGAAATTATGACCCTTCCTGTGCCTACAAATGTGGACAAGGAATTCTTTGAGGTTGGAACTTAGTGCAAGAAGAAGTCCCTGATGCGTGTGGCCTCTATCCATGGGATGTAGGCAGCGGTGCGAGTGAAGACGCTGGGCTTGTTCTCCACTGTGCATCCGATAGGACCGAAGCTCACGATGCCGTGCACCTCCCAGCGGTCACGCCCCTCCTGGCACAGCAGAGGGCCACCAGAGTCACCCTACAAGAAGAAGAGCCACACAGAATGTAGATGAATAGTTGAAGTTGAGTTGAAGAAGGGGCACCTTGATGAATTTTCCCATGAAACTGTCTTCTCACTTGGCATGCGGCTGGGGTCCCCTCTGTATCTCTGAAGCCAGCACAAATCATGGAGTCCCTCACGCGGTCACCCCAGAACTTCTTCTGCCGGCAGGTCTTATAGTCAATGATTGGGAGCCTTGCTTGGTTCAGAGCCTCAGCAAGTGACACATTTTCTTTTCCACCTAAGATTTACAGAGGAAGAAGAGATGCCAAACCTATATTCTAAGTGGGATAAGTGGATCAAGTCCCTTAGTAAACTCAATGATATCAATAAAACATTAAAATATTACTGTTTTTGCCTCAGGGAGGCACGCTCAGTTGGGTACGCTATTACAGTACACTCTTCAGTCAAATGTTTTTAATAAATAATCCAGCTATCATATTTCAAGACCCAGCGTTCACAAAAGATTCAAATTGAAATACATGAAGGTCAAAGGCGTATAATGTAGATTTTACCTCGTGTGTCGCCCCAGCCAGTCACCCAACAGTAGTGCCCTGGTTTAAGGTTGATCTGCTTGCGCGGCAGGCAGGCATAGCGGATGAAGTTACTGGTTTGGATGTCCGTGGCAGCTTTAACCAATGCGATGTCATAGTCCAGCTCACTGTGGGCTGGATAACGAAAGTGCTCATGCCTGTAGATCCTCTTCACTGGAAAAATACGCTCGGCGGACTCAGCTCTTTTCAGTTGATGCTTACCCAAAACGATACGCCAGCTACTAGCATCCTCTGCTTTCCCCCTAGGCAGTGAAAAGCACAAAGAGAGGAACTTAACACACAGATGTTTATGTTTTTCAGCAGCTAAAGGGGAAAGAACCAGGAGCATTGTCTTGTATAAATTTAAGCAAGTTCTGCCTCTACTGGTGATTTGCCTTACTTCTGGAAGCAGTGAGCAGCAGTAAGAACCCAGTTCTTATGGATCAGAGTCCCTCCACACACATGAACATAATGTTTACTGCCTCTAGGACGAACCTATAAAAACAGATACCAGCTTAAGTGACTTCCTCTTATGTTGCACCTTGAGATGTTCTGTGTAATGTAAAGTGCAGTTTACCTGCAGTGAGACTTGCCAAGGCCAGGAGTGGGGTCTCGCTTCGTTGCCCGACACAATACGTTCCACTGTGTTTGGTTTGAAATGAGCCAGGCCACAGTCTTTCGGCCAGTCTAAGGACAGAACAACACTTACGTTAATATCAGTTCAATTATGTAGACAAGCAAACACAAGGTGCACAGGATTTATGAAGGGATTAGCAAATGAAAGGTGTTGTACCAGGAGAGGAAAGAAGGAAAGGAAATCCATATTTGGATCTTTGAGAAAGACATAGAAAGAAGTATAAATTCAGTTTTTCAACACTTGTAATCCACTTGAAAGATGCCAGTGGTCAGCTTTCATTTAGTTTCTCACCGAGGTGGAGGACTTTGTGCTGTTGAAGGCGACTGGGGTTGAATGCATGGGTGGAGGCTCTGTCCAGCGCCAGACCCAGCAGCATTAGCAACAGTGGAAAAAATAGGCTTCTTACTGCCATGATCTACAGTAAACTGTGTGTTGCACATCGGAGATTACCCATTTATACTATGCCTGGGGCAGGGCCCATCCTTTGTGCACTCCACGCCCCTGTCTTTGGGACAAAGCACGTTGACAATACCCCTCCCAATCCTGGATTGTTCTGGTGGGGTAGCCGAGGGTTTTCGGAACAAGCTGGCCCCATGGGATCATGGGAGTCCCATCAGCACTTTCAGCTACAGACCGTCCCTTGCCACTTTGCAAAACAACTCGCCCAGAATAGATTGCCAGTAGACTCCTTATAGTCACGCCATGCTGTTTGGATGAGGAAAGGTGCTGACCTTCATGTGACCTTCTGTTGCTTACTGAAACCTTGCAGGGCCCCAGGGAAAACCCTGATAAATAATTAAAAAGATCATGACTGATCTGTGTCATTTAAATAATAATTTCATTAAAGATTACCAGAACTTGTTTTCAGTAAGCACTCATTTATCCAAAGTGACTTACAGTACAGTCCACTCTTTACAGCAACAATCCCCTTTGGAGCAACGTGGCATTCAAAGTCTTGATCAAGGGCACAATGGTGATTATACATATACTTAGCTTTTCAACTCAACATTAAACCACTACAAACCATTGTATTTTCATAATAAGTTTTACAATTATTCTTACTCAGAGCTTATTTATACTTCTCTGAGTACAAGATAGGAAAGGACCAAAGGTTTATACATTATAGTGATTTAAAGGGCTCCTATTGTGCTCGTTTATTTTGTTTTTGGTGTGTACTAGAAGAGGCTGTCATTCTAGGTTGCTCAAAAAACACTATATTTTTCATATATTTTACGTTATTGCAACACCTCTCCAGTCTGGCATGAACGGCTCGAATAGTTACTGTATCAAATGAAGGCCTGCCTTCTGAAATACTAAATGTGCTGTGATTGGTTAGCTGGGCCAGTGTGTGTTGTGATTGTCAACACTTAGCGCCTGGTCCGGAAATGTCATACCCTTTACCATAGCTGCCTGTGAACTTCAGTTTAAATATTGCATCAAAATCAAATCGATTTGAGCGCGATTTAAACCCGGATGATTGCAACCTCTCTAAGTTCGTCTGCCTTGGGAAAGCTAGCGTGTCTCTGACATAGTGATAACACTCATTGCCTTCTCTAGTGTAGCTCAACAAGGTTTTTTCCCATTGGTTGGCATTTGTGATATCACAAATCCCGGAAAATATGCATTGTAGTCCAAACGACTCATTCGTTGTAGTTTTTTAAGTGATTTCTGTTAGATAAAATATCTCCTTTTGAAGTGGACTTTGAACTTTGTAACACTGCATATCTTTTTAATTCTCACACAGCAACATTACAGACTAACTAAAGTTGAAAAAGTGAAAAAGCATAATAGGGCCCCTTTAAGTGCTGTGTGAATTCGTCTCTCATGTTACCAGCAGAGGGCATAAGAGTCAGAATACAACGATGCAACAGTGCCTGTGAAATCTTACTAAGGTTTTTTCTTTTAGTGGAGAAGATTTGAAGACAGGAGATGCTGAGATGTTAATGACTATATGCATGTGAAAGTATTCAGACTGAATGTATTTTTAAAATGATTGTTTATGATGTGTCCTTGCTCACCTGTTGTATTTACTCCAAACTCAGAAATATGGCACAGCAAGGAAAAACAAAACAAAATAGAAGGGAGCACCTGCTCAGGGGCAGTCAATACCAGGGAATGTGCCTGCTCATCCAATTGGTCAAAATTACAATGAAAGAGCCATGGAAATGTCCAGGGCGATCTACTGGAACACAGTTTAGTAGTTTAGCAGGACCTTCTGACATGTTCTCATGCCCCTCTCTTTGTCTATGTCCTTCAAAAACAAAGAGAAATGCCACTGCCAGTGAGCCAATGAGAAATCCCATTGTCTTATGGCAAACAAGTCTAACCGTACTGTTTTAAAATAACAGACACAGAACATTGTTTACCAAACGTTTTATTGTTGCTCGTACATTTTTCAAGACATTCAGTATTTCAATATTAAAACACGTTAGTGTAGTTTTTGCTGTAGAAAGCCTATATAAAGCTTGTTTTCGTCATACTGTAAGGTGTTGATCCAGTAATATCTATATTATGTTAAATCACAATGCTCTGGTCCAAAAAAAGATTGCTTTGGCAAAGAAAAACAAAAGCAGTTTGTGCAGCACATACTGTCGGTTTGGTCAGAGATTCTGGATACACATTTACTTACCAACAATAGGTGTCATGCTATTTAAATGAATATAATCTAAACATTATTGACAGAGATTACTCTAAATACAATCCCTAACTTTCATAAAATCTGAGACTGATTCTGAATAAGATAGTAATGATAGAGCACGTGATCATGACATACATTAAACTGAATGTGATTTGAACCATTTTAACTTTAATATTTTAACATTATAATGAACAAACTATAAACATTAACAATATTATATAACAGAAAATATTTATGAATATGTAAAATGATGTGAAAATGGCCATACTTTTCTGGGTCTTTACACTTTTCTAAATAGAACGCAACCACAAAATATTCTTCATTACTAAATCATGACATGAAAATAGTGGAAAGATTAAAAATAAAAAAATAAAATCAATGTCGAGTTTTGGCAACAAAATCAAAATGTACATGTTTTACTTTTTGAATTGACTGAGATTGTCCCTGAGCATACAACCAGGACTGGGACTTAGTTTTAGCTCCTAATGTACTACAGTATATAAGTGCAGGAACAATGACCTTGAGTCTATATTTGCTAATCATCAGTAGGTTTGATAAGAACCTAGCTTTACACACCCACAAACCTCATGAGCATTCATATTTTTAGCTCTGTGGATTGATTTTGGCCTTGAGCCCACTCTAATCCAGCAGGCAAACCGACACTGGACCAATCACCATTTGCATCAAGATCAGTGAATTCAGTAACAACATACACTGTTGTAAATTGATAGTTTTTGTAAATTATATTTCTGCAGCCACAGAATCTGTGAAAAAAATGAAGAATCTTTTTTTTTTTAAACCATTTAAGCTGAAAATTCTGCCATTTACTACTGGTTGATTATCATTGACTACAAAGGGTTTAACACCATGAATCTGTGAGACCAGAATACAAAGAAATCGAAATCCATCATGATTTGAGGGTTAGCATGTAGAATAATTAGAAGTACACCTCAGATCATGCTCCAGGGAGCCCTTCAGGGTGTATTTTTTTAATGTATACCCCATAGCTAATGTTCAGTAATCTGCTGTTTGCTTGACAAAATCCAACAAGTACAACCAGACATTTTAATCTTTAAATAGCATTTTAATAAATGAAAATACTCAGTGCTCACCAAAATCTTTATTTTGGTATTTTGGGCCAAAAGGGGAATCTAAAAGGTCATGTATGAAGTAAGGTAGAAACTCCCCATTATGTGTAAACTTTATATGGTAGCTCTATGCAATGCTAGCTTGCAATTTATCTCTGAAAATCACTGCTCTACCTAACCAATAGTGGAGCTTTAATAGCATCAACTAAGCAGACACAGCTTTGGAATATATAGAGATTTAATTTAAGGACAATTTTCTTTAGCTAAATAAATATATATGCCAAGGGCCATTCTCTATCCATTTCCTACTTCCAGGAAAAGCCTAAACGTTTCTTTACCTAACCTAGGCATCCACAAACTGAAAAGGCAATATCCAGCCCTTCGATGAACACCTTAGTCTCCCACAGTACTGGGGTTAGAGCAACACGCTGAACTGCGCAGTGTTCTTATAATGCCTTCACTCTTCTTCCGTCGCCTGGGCTGCAATGCTAGGCTGCTGTCATTGTCCGTGGAGTCTTGTGTTTGAGCAGCTGCAGCTGCCGCAGCTGCAGTCTCTTTGATCTGAAGTTCCAGATGCCTTTGAATTGCTAGGCCAAGCTCTTCAGGGTCCACAGCTGCACCATACACCTCCCATGTCATACCCTCAGCATCCCATTCCACCTCCTTCACTGGGGTCTTATGACACATGTGCTCCGAAAGTGTGTCTGAAATAGGATCCGCTCTTAAACTAATTTCAGGAAATACATGAGAAAGAGGGGAAGCAAGGGAATCAGACACGGTTTGCACACCAACATCTCTGAGCACATGATCAGATGTCATGGTAGTGGCATCTTTGACTGTCCTGTTAAAACCAGTCAGGCCTGTTCTGTCTAGTCGAAGGCAAGAAGAGTTCTGCCCCCTAAACTCAGATCCGCAGCACTGGCCTGTACTGCGGCTGTCAAGTCTGGTCTCACTGACTGAGGACACAAGAGGTGGGAAACCGAGCAAGCCTGAATGCAGCAGTGATCTTTGTCCTGCACAAGGGCTTCCTGCACAAGGTGGCCGTGATATCAAATGTCCAGAGCATGGAACAACATTGCAAGTATTTCTTAAACAGGCAGTGTTCAGCATGTGACCAGAACAGGTAGATCTGTGGCATGCAGTGAAATGATGACTTTCACAGTTGCTCTGAGCATGGTCTTCTGTATTCGCTCCCTGTGGTGTGAAGTTGTTGCTCAGACCCGAAGAACTCATTCTACAATGAACTCTGCAACAGCTGCACTCTTTCAGATTCTCTGCAGGTCCACAACATGAACAACATCCCTCCCTGCACATCAGACCCTTCATCCCTAAATCTCTATTTGTGTAAGGTGTGTGTGGCACACCACTATGGACCTGATTTTGCCCCAAGAGAGGATCGTGCGTTGGAAACCTTCTGGGCGAGTCCTCCATGAAACTCCAGGATCTTGCTGCTCCTCCATGCCAGATTACAGTCTCATGGGTGCTGTTGCCACTGCACATGCTCCCCTGTTCATGGTCACAAATATTCACCGGGACTCCTGAAGATGGTCCACCCATACTGATAGGCCTTTGAGTACATTCTGCACTGCTGACGCACTTACGCAAGTTCTGACGGTACCATGCCAGCTCTGTTCGTTGAGGAGGTCCACTGACCATTTCTGTCGAGCTTTTGGTTAAAGAAATTGTTGGCAACTCATGGTTCTCCACTGTTTCACCATCAGCAGATCCAAGACTGATGCTTGGGAGGTAGATCTCAGATGCAGGTCTTTGTCCTTCCTCCATAGTGAATAAACTACTGGTAAAGAAAGACATACAATTATAAACATTTACACATATTTACCGAACATATTTTAAACAGTTATGAGTTTCTTAAGATGAAATAAGCACACCAAATTTTCCTCTTTATTTAGTTACTAAGCTATCCATTTAATTTGAATGACCCTTAAACCTTTACTTTTACGATAGATAAAGCTGAGATTTATTTAGTTCTTACAGCACATAGATTAAAGTGAAAAGGACAGGGGGATGCCTAGATATCTCTCCCATGAGTGATTGACCAGATTACAGACAGATTCCACTCCACATGGTCCTATAAGGACAGTATGCTTACTGTAAATTTACAAACTATGCCATACTTTAAGGACTCCAAATCATTCCTGTAAGAGTGTGTTTCTTGTTTCCAGGAACTCGAGAGCAATGGGGGAATGTGTCTGGCCTGTTCATGTTTACATCACACTTCAGCCACTCCAGCAGATTTTTGGGGAGACACTTTCGGATCTGTCACTCCCTACTGTCAACACACACATACTGCTGACTCCAAACTACAACACACTCACACACTAATCTGTACAGTTATTCAAGGCACACTTCAATACTATACGTATTTTACAATGTAGTGGTTACTTGCCATTGAGTTGCCATTTTAAGAGGTTAAGTGCCCCAAAGATACTGGCATTTCAGAATTGTCAGGGGTAAACTCAGAAATAAACTTTGTGTTGTCTGCTCAGATTCTTAATCATTAGGACATCACCATCTGTTTATGTCCTCGTGATTGCTTGTTGAATCATACCATATAAATCTAACTTCCAAGGATGCCCACACAGAATCTGCATATGCAGAACTCCAAAGAAGTTGAATTGTTTTCAAGAAAAGGTGTTTGGTTCTGTCAAAACCAGTGTTCATCATCCATCACATAAAGCTACAAAAATTAAAACTATCATAAAATGTATCTACAGGGTAGCACTACTGCACTACTTTTTTTAGTAATTTAACACTAATGAGTACATAATTTGTCGAGTGTTACAAAACAACAACAAGAATAAAGCCATACAAATGAATTAATTACCCGTACAAATGACCAGAACTCTAACAGAAAGACAGATGTTATCTCTCCACAGTTATCATGGGAAAACATGATACTTATCTTCCCACTGCTTCTAAAAATAATAGGCAAGGTGTTCACTGTTAACCCTCCTCTTCCACCTCACCCCACAGTCTAACCTCCATCCTTGCAGACAACCACACACCTGTACTGGCGCCAGACTGTGACACACACACACACACACACACACACGTAAATATAAACACTCCAGTGAATCTCTCATCCCCTACAAGAAAATCAAACAAGAAAGATCTCACCTTTTGGTTCTATTAGCAAACATACATGATCCAGTCAAGACCTTTCCTTTCAAACTGAGGAACATTTGCTTCACGAAGACACAGCTGTGGTTTCCCTCATGGCCACAGGTAAGTCAACAACCTCCGTCCCTCCACATAAACACACACATGCACACGTACATACCTCCCACTTCCTCCTCTCGTCTCCTTCCCCTCTGCCCAGACGGATCCCGCCTCCTTCACTTCTTTCCTCTCTTCCACTCCTGCTCTCTCGCTCCGCTCTAAGTGAACAGGACAGAGTAGGTGTATTGCTGGATTATCAGTCGTTGTCATCTGATTACACACCACACGCTCCTTCTCTGAGAGGAAATCCACCGTGGAGGGGGAGGAGGTGCAAAGACACACAGACAGAAATGGTGGGAGGCAAGGAGCACTCAATGCCCAATGGAGGGGGGCACAATTGTGTGAAAAGATGAGAAGTGGGATTTAGAGGAAGTACAGGTAGGTACTACTGAGATGTCACAAAAGGAAATCATATATCCTTCCAAATCAATACAATAAATTCTTTATTACACACACGTTCATTCTCACACACTCATAGCTCCTGCCGCTTACTCATCCAGTCTCTCTCTTCCTGTTGCTATAGAAACAGCCATGCTCAATAGGAACCCAATGAATTTTCATCATCTTTTTTTTTTTTTTTTTTTTAGTTGTCATGGGAACAATGAAAACAGTCTCTTTGAAAGAAGGGCTTGTGGTGCCAGGAAATCATTATGATATATGTCTGTGACTCATCTTTCTGATTCACCTGTCCATATACTCGCAGGTCACCTGTTCTATAATAACTCCGGTTCAGAGGTTACGCAAAAAGATGCTGAAGTTACATGTTTGTGTTTTTGATCGCCCTTCAACAAACCAGAACATTTTTTTTTCTCTATTTACCGAGACATTTGGGACCAGTTGCTGTAACGACATTTTGTTGGCATAATAACACAGATGCTGTCTATTTGTTGATCCATTAAATCAGTTGTGTCAGGTGTATTTCCACTGGAATTATAAACCCTTATGCCAAGCCTTAATTTAATGTTATATTATAGACTCCTTGAAGTCAACTTGAAGTGATGGTTCACCCAAAAATGAAAAATCTGTTATCATTTATCTTGTTGGTCCAAATCTGCATGACTTTTTTTTTTTCCTGCAGAACACAGAAGAAAATATTTTAAAGAATGCTGGGGTTGCCAATGACTTTAAGTATATGTACAAAAAAAAATCTGTTTTGTGTGTGTGTATGTGTGTGTTTTCCACCGAGAAAGTAGTCACACAGGTCTGGAATGTCATGAAAGTAAGTCAATTCACACTATGCAAGGATTTTGATTGACAGGCGATCTGACCAATCATAAGACAGTTGTTGAAACCAGACGGAGATTATCAACGAGGTTGACGTCAGTGTACTTGAACTTGAAAAATGGTGTACATTGACGTCTTTCTGTGGTTGAAACAAGATGCCTTCTGATGTTCATTCATGCTTATTTCATTCTATAACTAGTAAAGAGGAAGAGATGATCAGTTCACATGCCACTTGAACTGAGGCGCCACCGCCATCTGTCACGACACATTAAAGAGCCACAAAATAGATTTATTGTTTGAATTTCTTTTAAAAAAATGAAAACATTTGAAAGCTGATACTTTGTTTCATACCGAAAGTAACATGCTCTGTCTTGTCATTGTCCTCCACATTGTCCATTGCCATTTGCTATGCGATAAGTTTTTCACTTCGTAGTAAGACATAGTAACAGTAAGGAGGAGGGTCATTGTGAAGGGTCAATTATGACAAAATTTTGTGTTGAACTATATCTTTAAATTTTTAACTTTCAGTGCATGATATAAGATGATTGCTTCTTACAGATGTGTTTTATTATTAGATATAATACTGGAAATATAATGCATACTGTATAAGGTCTAATATATAGTCTTTAATATTATTTTATTTTAATGCTTTTTCAGTTTACTGAAAATTAGTTGGGACAAAATTCTTAAATATTTTAACTTCAACTTCATTGCTCAGTTTGTTTCTAAAATACAGCTTACTAAATCAATTTGTTTAGAGACTACATTTACGTTTTTGTGTTCTCTGCATAGAACTAAATATTAAGGTGCTAAAATGCACTTTTGCTAGCTAGCTCTTGCTAGCCAAGATCCAACATTAGTTACTTTGACACATCAAATTGTATTGGACTTTACACAATTCAGTTAGGTTTCTACTACTACAGTATCAGATATGAGTTTAGAGTAAATAACAGTTGTTTTTATTGCAATCAAATGTCTTGAAACTCCATGCAAGTTAAGCACATTTAGAGGTATTGTGGGAACAGCAGACGTGTCGCCTGATTGCAGCCTTGACAAACATCCCCTGTTCTCCATTAAGTTATTCATTAACACTTAGTGAATGCAAACTAGGCTGGTACAGACACCATAACATTCAATCTGTAGTTATTAAACCACAGGAGCCAGGTGGTGGCTGATTCACAGAAATCAAATCATATTACAGAAGTCACATCATCCCCAACATTGTTCAATTAAACTTTTCAGAATAGCTTTCAGCAATTGGCACTTTTATTTGGAAGTCATTTTAGCTTGCTAATTGCCTGTAAATAGTCACAGTTTGTAAGCACACTGGACTGCATCAAGGTTTTGTGTCTGTTTGCAAATAAATACTGCAATTGGAAGAGCTCATATCATTCACCTGCTTGAGCCAGTGTTTGGTGTTGATTAACTATCCTGGGAAGCCTCAGGGGGACTGTAGTACCCCGCTGTTGGGTGGCCAGGCTGTCAGAAGACACAGCTTACTCTCAATGGGACATCAGGAAGAGGACCCATGAGAAGGCCTCTGGGCAAAATGAGAAACCGGGGATTGGAGATTCACACCGACTCTACTGGAGAGAAAGAGAGATTTTATTCAGTTAGGAGTTAGACAGACTGTGGCTATCCATGGCTGGTGAGTAGATTAAAAGAAACTGTTGTACAAACTCTACTTGATACCTATTTTACACAGATATATTAATATGTGATAGTGGATCTTTAAGACAAACAGATAACATTGTTTCACCATGGCTGCAAATATTTGATCATATACGACTTAATGTAAGTTGCTCTAAACACCTTATTACGTGCTAGTTGCACCGAAGCTTACTTTACTTTACCAGACACGAGGGTCTAGTGCTGTCATAGCGACATGTATTTCTGTGCGTGCTAATGTGATATGCTAATAGACACTGCTGAGCAGATGGTTGACCCCTGTACACTAATAATCTTCATGTGCAATTGAACAATTATTGACCAGTGAGGCAAAGTGCCCTTAAAATGTGCAGTTCTGAGAGTATGCTGCTTAAATGCATATTTACAAGCTCTCCCTTTTAGATTATGGATACCAGTAGCTATCTGAGAAACAACTGTGAATGTCAAAAGCTTATTTAAAGGGACAGTTCACCCAAAATGTTTAATTCTTTCATCCTTTTAGCACAAACTTAGATCTTTTAAAGAATGGATCTATCCTAAAATGAAAGCACAAATCTTTATATTTCTTTTTTCCCCATAAAATAATACTATAACATTAAGCTTGCTTGCTTACATTTAATTAGTGTACAGATCCTTTTTAAAGTCCTTGTCTAAGCACAGCAAGTCTTAAAGAGATTCTATAATATAGTATTTAGTATATTATTATATAACATATTCAAGATTTATTTAAATTTCACACTTAATTACTAAACTATGAGCTGTATTTAATGACTACAATACCTGTTAGGAAGTTCTGGTTCACCCTTCAGGTGGCTGCAGTAAATCCCATTACAGTAGAGTATAAAACAGGTTGCTGCTCTAGATAGAAATACTGTGTTTCTTGAGCAGCAAAAACACAATGTGCTCCACCTCTTGCATGCAGGTCTCCACTAAAGCGTGTTGACACAAGACACTTGACACTTCTTTTTAAAAGGCATGAGAGAAAGAGACTGTCCAATGGTGTCACACAGCAGGTTTAGTTAATGCAAAGCCATGTTCTCTGTTGTATGAAACACTGAGTGAGAGGGGAGGGTGGCTGGCCGCTAAGTTTGTTTTGTGTCTGTGCCATTAGATCCACTTGTAGCACTGGCTTGTGGACTGTCTGCAGCATTTCTGTTCCTGTTGCTGTTTGGCCTATCAGTGTATCTACTGGAGGAAGAGATGAAATCAAACGCTCTACAGGGGACTGATACCTACCACCCCCACAATCCCACGATGCACCGCTCCAGTGCTTCAGACATCACAGAGCAGCAGCTATGGGTAAATAACAGTTGTTGCTTTTCTAGAAATAGCAAGAATACAAGCTGTATACAGTCATTGCAATGTAAGGTGAACTAAATTGAATAAATGCATCCTTTTCAAGCTCTTGGGCTTTTTTAGCAGTAAAGGGAGCCTGGGACTAGTTGTCACAAGGACTAAAAATATTTTGTGAGCACAAAGACATTTAAGTATAATTTTTTTTTTTTTTTGCCAATCCTTCGTGGTATTAGAGAGATTAGCTATATGTCACACATTTTACTTTACTAAAATATTTGTTTGTTTGTTTATCCTATGCATTTTAATCTACAGTACATATACATTAAATGCAGATATAAAAGTGTAATTAAGAAAATAAACATACAAACAAACAATAAGTAATAAGTAAAGTATATAATGAAAAGTATAAAAATGTATTTATTATAGAATTATTTACTTGTTTATTTTTATTTCTAAATAAAATTATATGCAGATATAAAATACACATTATATGCAGACATACACGTTAACTTGTAAAAAATGGGTAAATAAATAATATATTTAAAATAAATAAAAATTATAATATATATATATATATATATATATATATTTTTTTTCTTCTTCTTTTTTTTTAATCATATTTTAGTTAATTAAAAGTATGACATCTGGCACTGATCTCTCCTATAGCATTCACTATGAAATATGGATTTAAGTGCATATACCCATTCTTATCTGTGCATTTTCACAGCTCAGAACCACATAGTGTTCCTTTTCTTTGTGCCTCAACTATACAAGAGGAAAGAAGAAACAGTGCATGCTGAGGAATGGGAAGTCCTTCCAGTTCTGCACACCCAGCGAGGCTCTCTGACAGTAGGGACTAGGGAGTGTGTCAGACTCTATAGGCATTAGGCATCAGAAACAATGACACAAAGAAAGAATAAAGAGAATGTTTTTACTGTCTGTTTCTCATTCTGCTCTCTGTGGTTCTTGAGGTTGGCTGCCCCTGGGCAGCATATTACCAGACCTGTACCAGCTTCCAGAGGAACCCAGTGAATGGGCCCTTCCCAACGGCTCAGCTGTTCGTCTGTGGTTCGCTCTGTGTATCAGCAGGAGAGAGAGCAGCTGGTGGTGTCTCTGCTCCGTGCTGCTAACCTGCCCGCTCACTGCCAGGGTAATGTCACTGATAACCGATGACACCAAAGGTAGTCATGCACAGTTCAATGACATCTTTGTGTTTCAGGTAAAGAGTCTCTCCTGATAAACATGGGCAACCTTCGTCTCTCTATGTGGGTACATCATCATCTTCCCCTTTATATGGAAATACAAGTGCATTTAACTGTTTCTTGATTTGTATGTGAATTTATTTCCAAAAACATTTTTGTTTTAAATAATGGAGAAACTTTGATTTTTAAAATTAGAGAAGACATTTCATAGTTGATGTCTCCATCTACTGGCCATTGCAAGCAGGTTTCCTGAGTCATTCCTGGGGATGACTCATATTCTGGGTTAGTACAGGTTCGCGACAAGCTGCTGATTTTTATGTTTATGAAATGTTATTTAATGTTATTTAATAAGATATTTAATCTTATTCTCAACAAGACTGCATTCATCTGTCCAGATACAGTAAAACAGTAATACTGTGAAATACTATTTTAATTTAAATTCCATGGTGTCTATTTAAATATATTTTAAAAATTGTTATTTATTTCTGTGATAGCAAAGCTGAATTCATCATTACTCCAATGTTCAGTGTCACATGATCCTTCAGAAATCATTCTAATATGCTGATTTGGTGCTCAACAAGGTTATTATAGTTAACTAGAACTAAAATACACACAAAAATACAAAAACTTAAATAAATAAAATATAGCAATAAAAATGTATTCAAACTATTAATAAAACAATCTGCAATCATGAGGAAATTTTAAACGTAATATTTTTTAGGAAATGGCAATACATTTATTTCAGTAAAAAAAAAGTTTTTTTATTTGAAATGTTTTATAACATTGTAGATGTCTTATGTGTCCTTATATTTGTCGATTATATATGTTGGTCAATTCCTGATCCCACTCATATATTCTGAACTGAAGGACACAGCAGGCAAAGTGCAGTGGAGGGATCTGGACAGTGAAAGTGATCAAGTATGACACTCTAATATTAAAGGAATAGCTTACACGTACATTAAAAATCTGTCATCATTTACTCACCTTCATGTCTTTCCAAACCTGTGTGAATTTATTCTGTGTAACATAAAAAATGTAAAAAAAATAATGCAACAGAAGAAAGAAAATCATTCATTCATGTCATTCAGAAATGACATGAGGGTAAAAAAAACTACTTTTTAATTTTTAGGCTAAACCTTTAATCAAAACTTGGGGAAAGAGTGCTGTACTAATGTGCTCTTTTTACTGAAAAGAAAAGAAGAAAGGCATGACATTTGCCAAGTATGGTAACCCATACTCGGAACTGGTGCTCTGCATTTAACCCATCCAAGAGCACACACACAGCAGTAAGAAGTGAACACCCACCCGGAGCAGCTATATATCCAGCACTCGGGGAGCAATTGAGGGTTCAGTGCCTCGCTCAAGGGTACTTCAGCCATGGGTATTGAGGGTGGAAGAGAGCGCTGTTCATTCACTCCCTCCCACCTACATCTCCTGCCAGCATCAAGACTCGAACCTGCAACCTTTGAGTTACAAGTCCAATTCTCTAACCATTAGGCCACAGCTGCACAGAGGCTGCTGTTGTAGCCTCTCTTTCAAAAAGGTGACATCCAGGTGTCTCTGAACTACAATCAGCCTCCACACTGCCTCACTGTGGTTGTTCTACGAGTGCGAGGTTTACAGTGTTGCAGGTGAGAAACCCAGCAATAAAGAATACAGTACAGTGACAAGCAGTCTTTGTGCACCTTTAACATGAATGTAAAATGGATGTTACAGGTGTGTGCGCTCATCTCTCTGAAGATACATACTCAGGTGGTGAGGAACAAGTGGACCACTGTAGCGAAAGGAAATAATCTATCCTTTAATGAGAGGCTTACCTTCAGACTCCTCCCCTTGCACCTGGACACACCCTGCCTGACCCTACAGCTCCAGCAGCTCAGCACAGAGAGTCATTCAGTCATTTCCAAGAAATAATTTTAGACGACAAAGTATTGTTGTGTTAAATTAAAAATATTAGAGGGAACCAAAATGAAATTGTTTAAAATAACAAGGTTATTATCATGAATTATTACTATTAAAAACACCTTTGTTATTTGAAATTAAATATGATTAGATGGAAAAACTTACATTAAGAAATGTTACCTAGTGTAACTAAGAGATTTAATTTTAATTTGCACTACAATTACTAATTGAAAAACAAAAACTGAGCTATAACTAAAACTGGAATAAAAATGAAATAAACGTAAATAGTAATATTTTGAAAAATTACAAACACATACAACAAAATTAAACTAAAATGAAAATGAATATATATAAAAATAGATTAATAATAATTATAATTATACCATACCCATATTTATTTGATCTAAACTGGATGACTGGTTACAATAAAAACATATTTTTTGACCCATACAATTTATTGTTGGCTTTTGCTATATACAGTACCTGTGCTACTAGTTTTGTGGTCCAGGGTCACATATGTAATTACAAATTCTTTGACAAAATATATCATTCCCCATTCTCCAGTGGCCTTAGACATAACAGTTATTTTGCAGGCACCATTATAATATACCTATGTATCTGTACTGGCAGTGTTGTTGGGCATTGTGGTCATTGGGCAGTTCATGTATACGTGGGGCAGAGAGCTGGAACACTGGAACAACATGGTCAGCAAACCACAGGAGTTGGTCAGGCAAAGGCACCTGCTGGGATCCGCTGACACAGTACAGAGCCCTCAATAAACAACATGCTACAAACTCAATGC
Source organism: Carassius gibelio (assembly GCF_023724105.1). Taxonomy (NCBI): domain Eukaryota; kingdom Metazoa; phylum Chordata; class Actinopteri; order Cypriniformes; family Cyprinidae; genus Carassius; species Carassius gibelio. The sequence goes on along the minus strand of NC_068407.1, from coordinate 5,690,303 downwards.
CACCTCCCTCCTCTTTTTGTAAACAATCGTAGCCGGTTTTTCTTTATCTTTAAGGTGAAAGTGTGATTTTTTTTTCAGTACAAGACTGATGTCAGAAAATCTAATGGAATTAAACAAAGTAATTGATAGCATAGGTGTATTGATAGCATACATTTGGTGAATGAACTTTGTGTTTAATTCCATTATTTTAAATAACAGTTTGCTCCTCAAAGCCCATCAGAACAACTGTGTGACTTGATGCAGGAGGTAAAAATACAGTCCAGTTATACCACAGGGTTTACACACTTTAACTCATGAATTTCCATTTCCATTCCATTTGTTTATTAATAATAGATACGTTTTTTTGTTACATTTGGATTCAGATTGATTTGCATCCATCCATCCATTCTTCAATCCTCTTTTCCTATATAGGGTCACAGAGATTGATACAGAATCGTTCAGACTAATTTGTGAACTGGTTTGATTTATTGAAAAGAATAATTCGCTCACAAATTGGACACACTACCATCCAAAAGTTTGGGATAAGTAAAGTTTAAAATAATAATAAGCATTAAACTGAAAAATAATATAACAAAAAAGCGTGACTCTACAATTTTCATAGTCATAAAAATAAAGAAAACTCTTTGAATGATGCATCCAAACTTTTGGTCTGTACTGTATATATATATATATATATATATATATATATATATATATATATATATATATATATATATATATATATATATATATATATATACATATATTACATAATGCTACAAAAAGTATATTTTAAATAATTGCTGATCTTTTAAACATTCTGTATATCAAATAATCCTGAAATGTTTCTTGAGCACCAAATCAGCATATTAGAATGATTTCTGAAGACTGGAGTGATGGATGTAAATTGCCATCAAAAGAATAAATTACTTTTGAAAATATATTAAATTAGAAACAGTTATTTTCAATTGTAATAATATTTCATAATATTACTGTTTTACTGTATTTTTTTTAACAAATACTGTATATTTGACCTTGGTGAGTATAAGAGAAAATTCAACAATAAAACACTTACAGACCCTCTTCTGAAGAGTGATGAAGCAAGTTTTACTATACACAGAAGCAAGATCTAGTCACATAATATAAATATTCTCTTAATAGTCCCACATTTTGCATGTCTGTGGGAACACTGCACACAGTGTGAAACCCCTTCTGGGACTATGGGCTTAGGCCAGTTTAGCAGGGTTTTTTTACATGATTATTCATAGACGTCACCTTTTTGCATTTATAAATCCAGAATGAATTTTATAACCCAATTATGTGTAACACTGCTTAAATGTAGTTCATTAGTTAAGCGTGCTTTCACTTGGACTGTTTTTGGAAGCAAAGACTGTAAACACTCTGAACACTGGGTCTGGATAATCCACTACTGTAAGGCCTCTTATGGACTAATCGCAGAGTTCAGAAAGGCTAGCAGATTGCAGCTCGGCATCCACCTGTTCTCATGTTCTATGTACAGCCAGCGTAGATCTGTAGGACTTAAATTGCTTGGACACAACATGTCTTGTGACCTGGCTTGTGATTTTGGCTCTCGATTGGTACCCTCTGAGAGCAATTATATTCTATGTTAATACTTTCAGATCCATTCTTTATTATGAATGGCTGAAATGAGCTCCTTAAATATTGGGACGTGGTTTATACCAGATCACCAGTCTAGGCCACCTCAGACATACAGTCCAAAAGCACTACGATGAAGTCTCACAAGAGGGTATGAAGCACTGCTGCCCTCAGATTCCTCTTTCTCGGTATGTTCTTCACTGAGCATTTGATAACTTTATACAATTTGGGGCAGCTGCCTAGGTGAGCAAAGTTCGGTAAGCGGTGTTCAGTCTGGTGGCCGTTTTTTGCGCCCCACAGCATTGTGGAGAACCTTTGAAGCACTTCTACTGCCACGGAGTACTGGCCGTTAGTCCACTGTTTCAGCCTGACCACCATCACAGCCGAAGAGAAACCAAAAGAGAACCGTGAGGTGCCACGGAAAACTCGCTCTCCCTCACCGAAATAAGCCCCTTCCTCCCAGGAGAGCATGGTGCCATCTTCTTCGCCCATGTCGGCCAGGTTACAAAGGGCCAGGAGGCAAGAGCTCAGCAGTGCCTCGTTCTCGTTGTACTGCAGAAGAACCGACACCAGTCGTGGGACAGCCCCGAGACTCAGGAATCGCTCCTGCTGCAAGTCTGGCAAGAAAAGAATCTCTTAAATCCCAAAGTCCAGGGTGGGCATCAAGATATAGATTGCTAGACTCTACTTAGCTTCCTATTCTTCCTGAAAATCTGTGATTTATCAGAGGGATACTGGACCTAAAAATTTAAATTCATGCCTCATTTTGTAGAATAACATTGAAACCCCTTTAGCTTTGTTGGATGGACAAAAAAGAAATACACTTATGACAGAATTTTTAATTTTGGTTAAAGTATCCCTTTAAAGGGGTCATATGATGCTGCTAAAAATAACATTATTTGGTGTATTTGGTGTAATGCAATGTGTTTATGTGGTTTAAAGTTCAAAAAACACATTATTTTTCACATAATGCATATTATTGTGTTCCTCTATGCCCCGCAATCTGAAATCGATTTGTACAAGGCACATCGGTCTTAAAAAGCGAGATGTGCTCTGATTGGCCACCTATCCAGTACGTTGTGATTCGCCAAATGGCTCAAGCGTGTAAAGGAAATGTTATACCCCCTAACATACTACGCCGTCTCCCAGGCCAGCAGCACTTAGTCCAGCTGCTCTGTTCGTGCACATCCCATCATCGTTTCCTTTTGGCAGTTCAGTCAATTTTCTGTTAGGAGTAACTTAATAACTCAGGATATTGGTTTACTTTGCGTCAGAAGGAGTGTAAGGCACGTTTATAAACCGAATAACCTAAGTAATTTGTGGATTAGTGCATACTGGAGACTAGAACTGTTTAAAACGATTAATTCAATTTGGTGAACTAGTTCGACCGGTCCGGTTCACCAAGAAGATCCGGTTAAACAAAAAGATTCGTTCACGATCCGGACATCACTAGATGAGACAAAACCAATAAAACCCATTATAAAAGAGGCATTTGTTGCATCCAGTGGGGACATAATTACTGATTATAATGACTTATACTGTCCTATGCATTGCGTCTAATCTACTGTTTAAAACTGGCGTTTGAATCATCATTGTTATTTAAATATAATTAACGTACTTACAAGCTGTGAGTCAGAAGCCAGAGTGGCCTTGCAACTGCCAGACTTTATAGAAACAGGCGTTATGCCACAGATGCATCACAGGCTACTGGTCAAGGAAACAGTCCTCATCCTCCATAAAATGTGCAGCACACATCTGAATATTTGGGTTGGACTGTTCTGGAACAGTGTTGAAATCCAACTTAACCACTGATTTCTAGTTGTGTCCTCTTTTGGAAGGCCAAACAAGTAGTTTCGCTTCCAGAACAAAATACATTGCGTCATAAGACCCCTTTAAAAATCTATGATTGTGTTATCTCTCTTGATGTGATCACTATTTAGAAAGCATCCAAAAGTATGACTAATTCCTCTCACATCAGTACCACCATTCAGACATGTGGTTAGGGTAAAAGTACAGGTTCACTCACTGCTGTCATAGCAAATCCTGGCGATTGCCTGGCTAACGTGAAGGAGAAGGTCCTGGTCTTGGCTTAGCAGTAAGGTCACAAGGGCAGATACAATGCCCGTCTCAAAGCATTGCTCTCTCACAGGGGCTGAAGAAAGATGGAATTATAGAATCAATAATCAATCAATACTCTTTGACTATGAGTATTAAGTTAGCAAGCTCCTATTATTTGCTAAATCTGTATTTTATCCAGTTCAACTTATTAGAGAAACAAACCCACAAGCAACCTGAGGTAATGGTGTAGGTCTCGTTCATGGATCATCTCTTGAGTTCAACCTTTTGGTTAAAACCCAGTCCATATTTTTAACCACAGGGCTACACCAACAAACATGTGCATTATATATACATTTGTTCTTACCGTCTCTGGCCAGTTCAGCTACCAGTCTGGCAGTGTGAGTAGTGAGTGTGCTCTTTCTTCTTAAAATCTGAACCAGAACAGGAAGAATTCCACTTTCTACCACCTGCTCTGATATGCCTTTCTCTAGGACAGGAAAAACACATTACACAAAGCTTGGGGTGAGTAATATGTACAGTATTCATATTTTTATAAGAAGTGTCTTATGCTCTTTTAGTCTGCAATTATTTGATATAAAATATTGTGAAATATGATTACATTAATTATCATTCACTAAAGCTGCGGTAGGTAACTTCTGACGCTCTAGTGGTTAATCAACAGAACTGCTTGCGTCTTGCGGAAGAACATCGTAGCCGGAACTACTTCTCTCTGTTTATTTCTATGAAGAATCACAAAGGTATTGGGTTACTCCGCCGCGGTACCCCCGAGGCAATCTAAAATAGTCTGAATATAAACACTTATTATAGGTGCACCCTAGTGATTCAGGACAAGCTAAAAACACGGTTTGGAAAATAGATTCATGGTGCACTCGCTTATTATATACATTTTTCTACATTTTGAACACAAACAAAGTTACGGACCGCAGCTCTGATTGGTTGATTTCTTACCGGAAGCGGTCTGTAACTGCAAATGACAATAGGACCACTGGGAGGAGCCAGAGGAGCTTGATTTTTTTCACAGATTATCTGTCTCATATTCTACTGTCAGGACATCATGACAGATTTAACAAATATGTAAAAAATATATTTTTTACAAAAGTTACCTTCTGCAGCTTAAATTTTTTTTAATGTGACTTATTTCTGTAATGACAAAGAAAAGGTAATTTCTTATTAAGAAAAAGTAATTTCTTATTATGTTGAAAACAGTTGTGCTGCTAAATATTTTTGTGGAAACTGTGACATTTTTTTAGGATTCATTTATGAATACAAACTTCAAAAGAACAGTATTTATTTCAAATACTTTTTTTGTAAAAATGATAAATGTCTTTTTCATTTTAATTGTACTGACCCCAAACTTTTAAACAGTTATGAATATATCCCATCCCTCTAATTTTGACAAATTGTGTACATCATGATAGCTGGATCATTCTTATCCAGTTGTCCTTAGTGAACACACGCACAGATTAACAAATGATGTTTCCACAAACTACAGAGGTCGCTCACAGCTGGCCACCTGGTTGCTTGTGTACAAATGCTAATCGTTCCTGTCACTCAATGGCTTTCACAGAGACAAATGCGGATTAGAGCGTCTCTGTTTTCAAACCCACAGAAGTTTTGTATCCTTCTCACGACTATCCTTGCTGATGTATTAATTATGGTTTCTCACCTGTGCTCGGATGATTTGTGATATGTAGGGGATAAGACACAGTCACTTGTTTATTATTCCAAAATAAACCTCACAGGGTCTTGTATCATTTCAGTACATAATACATTATCCTGCTTTTCACACATCAAAACATTTTATATTATTTGACCATGTGAGAATAAAATTAATGCAAAGTGGATCAAGGAAAACCATTTGCTTAGGATGACAACAAATATTGACAGCAACTGACCATTCAAAATCAAGTTTTCCAGAGAGACGCATAATAACTTATGATAGTAGTCTCTGTCAGGTATAGCCAAAGTGTAATAGCAATACGCACTAAGCAGCTTTCAGAACTCACTCAAAGTGCTGGCACATTCTGCATCTAACATACAATTAACAACAGTTTAAGGTTTCTTTATAAAGTAGTTTCTTTAAAGGCCTAATATATTAAGAAATGTCACAAAATACAACATCCTGTATAATGCTCAGAGGGCCTGGTTTTTGTTACATAAGCACTCAACTAGTACTATGCATGTCTCCATGAATTTGACTTCTCCAGTCCCAAACAAATAATCTAAATCTTAAATAATATAACAAAAACATGAAATACTCACTTCTTTCTATAGCAACATTGAGTACTGTGTCCAAATATGGCTTTAGTTCTTCCTCAACAAGTTCTGTGCTCACACTGATAGCCTCTATTGCAGCACTTAGTGAATCTGAGAATAGAAAACGTACATCAAAATGTACATCCTTCAGACAGTCTTTCCATTGTGGCCGTTGTTACTTACCCTTGGGCTCATTAGGTAGTGGACGACTGGCCCCCATCTTGTCCATATGTCTGTGTGTGAGGTTGTGATGACCTCTTTAGTTCTCAGCACTGCTTGTGTCCTGGATTACCACGGCAGTCTAGACTATGCTTCTGATTTAAAATCTCACACAACTCCATGTCTTGCTTTGTATCAGTATATATGTGTGCTTTCCTTCTGCTCTCATCCGGGTTGTATATACATGTATGTTTGCGAAACAAACTCCTCCCTCCCTCATCACACATTTATTTTCTTGCTCTCAATCCCCGTCTCTCCACCGGCTGCTCTGATTCAGACCTACACTAATGCACTCCAAATCCTCAGTCTGATGAAAGCCTCACAGTGGACAGGACTCCTGTAGGTGACACTGTGAACTGCAGAACGCCCACATCAAACATAGAGAGGAACAACAAACAGACAAACAATATCATTGGCTCAGCTACAAATCTGACTCCATGGCGAGGATTTTCTCTGCATGCTCTCCAGGGATTCAGAAAAGCTGCTTTGTGGGGAAATCTTTTGTGAAAATACAAAAGATTACAAAGCAGTTGAAGTGAGCATAATTGAAAACAAACCATTTAGCTATTATTCATATTTAAGAGGACATATAAAACAGATTAATTATAACAGCAACTAAATGCTGTCACTACAATGCTAATATGATGTTATGTGGCTGCAAAGCTGTTCTGAATGGTTATAAACATATAGTTACATGTTACTTACTGGATCGTATTAAAAAAAGTGTCTCTAGGTTCTGGATTGTGTCCCTCATTCCAAATTTTGTCATTGAATGAAAACTGCAAGAAGCCCACGTAAAAATAATAATAATAATAATAAAACTACATAGTTTCAGATATCTATGACTCATAGTGCAAAAAATGTGAGATATACAAAACTCGTAAAATGAATACGTAGGGTTAAGTGTTTGCTTAAATCCTTAACCCTAATTATATGAAATTGTTATTGCAATAAATCCATTTCAGTCTTGCATTAAAATGGATCGTTTGGACGCTCCGCAAGCAATATAAATGTAATAAATATACAAATTGCTTAAAAAAGGTAATGCTTTTAATTCAAGCATATGATGAGCAATCTGCAAAACTTACAGAGTACAGGCTACAGTCATTCACATACACTAAATATAGGACACAAAACAGAAAAAGAAAATAAATAGTCCAAAAAAAAATCAAACAATGTCCAAGAGAAGATATGTTCATTCTCAAACTTGCAAACCAAAGAGTTTGTAAGATTAAGTACAACAGAATCAAAGAACCCTTCTGAGATCAAATTCTAAAATGAGACTAACAGACACTGATATTGTGAATACAACATAGTGCTTGAAAAACAAATTGTTGCATGCTACATTAATAGCATACATGGTCTGTGTACATGTGTTCTTTGCCACAAACAGAAAAACAAAAGGTTGAGGGCAATACATGATTGGTTTAAATCAGAACATCTCTGTCAACAGCCTCTCAGAACATTATTTTCTTGATTGACCAGATTGTGAGAAAATTTTATATATATATATATATATATATATATATATATATATATATATATATATATATATATATATAGCCAGTCTTGAGACAATAAGAGAAGTCTAACATATATAAAACTAAATATTTCTATGAAAAACTTTTTGCACTCAGAATTCACAGTGACTCTCTGCACCTTTCAGGCACGTGATGTTACACAAGACCTGCATTGGTGGTGTTAAGTCCACTAGAAATAGTTTCGTATCCTACAGAGACTAGTGTTAACATGCTGCTCTCCATCTCTGAGGACTGTTGAACCTCAGGAACAACAGAATCCATGCACATCTGTTTCCCTTTCTTCCGTCCCCTTTTGCCCTTTTCTTTAGGTTTGCCGTCTTCTGTGGCCGCTTTGGGCTTGCGGTTGCGTTTCCTTATCCTTCTCACCGGAGGTTCGGGTTTGGGGTCGGTGTTCCCTGAGAGGATTCGGATTTGTCGGTCGATGACGTTATCTATCACATCGAGAGCCACTTCCATCATGCCGTTACCAAGACCATGCGTAACATTGGAGAACAAACGTGTATTCAGAGGGTCATTAAAAATCTTCCTCATCTCCTCTAGATAATTCCTGTTTAAAAAATGGAGAAGTTATCAAAATTACTTTTTGAATCACAGCAGAACATTTACTGTTCTTTGTAGAGCCCTACTAATAATTTACCTTGTTTCAATGATTTTTGACCAGTGCTGCACTTGGTTTGTTTCAGGTAGCAGCTGTTTCGCCATATTCTCATAATCGACATATTGCAGTGCAAAATCCTTCATGTCTTTGCAAAGGGCAGCTGTGTCACCTGAAAATAATGAATATTCATGCAGTCATGTAGAACGAATTCGCTCTAGCCTTGTCTAAATTAATTTCTGGTTGTGTTAAAAGGGATAGTTTATCCAAAATTACACAATTTATTGTTCTTTCAAACCTGTCTGACATATATTTGTCTTCAAAACAAGATATTTTAAAGCATATATCAACTGATTTCCCCATAAAATGGGGTCAAAAACAACACCGATGGCTTTCATTTTATGTGCAAAAAGCCATTAAAACTATAAAAATACTTTTTTATTTTATTTTATTCTTTTAAACAGGTTTGATTTGACACTTTTTCCAAGTATATTGTCCAGACGTACCTTCAGTTAGTTTGGAAAAGGAACTGGATACTGCTGTATTGGTGCTTGGTGACAGACCAAAGACATTTAGAGACTCCAAGAGTGTTTTCTTACTAGCCGGACCGCGACTCACTCTCGTATAGGCAGCCAGAGATCGGAGAGACATCTTCTCAGGTGGTTCCAATCTCCTCTTCACCTCATTGTAAGGGATCTGGTATTTGCGAGCCTTTGAGCTCTTCATGTTAGGGTCCAGCAGGGAGGCTACCTCTGCAAAAGGGACTTGCAGTGAGTTTACTGCACCATCTTGAGACGGCGGGGCACTCTGGCCTTCTGATGGACCTTGTGTTGATACGTGGTCTTGGGTCGGAATATGAGCATGTGCTTCCATGTGGCCTTGCTGTGGAGTCTGCAGATGTGGAGCAGGCTGGATGTGTGACTGAGTCTGGATGTGAGTTGGCATTTGGATGTGTGATGGGATCGTGTGCGGTATACCCTGACAGGAGACTTCTTGAGGTATCACGTGCTGTGTGATGATTTGTGCAATGTTTGGAGGTTGTGGTTGCGGCTGATACATGGTTATAATGGGGTTACCGACAGAGACGTGGACCACTTCATTGTTTTGGGAAACAGCAGACATGTGCATGCCTGAAGACGGATCCATCTTTTTCTCTCTCACAAGCACCAGCTTGTTGATGACCAATGATGACCACTTTTGAACACAATTCTGTATCTACAAAAAAATTTAAATAAGTATAGTTAAACAAACATGTGATACAATGTTTCTAATTTATGATGAGTTTACAAATGCTAACATTTGAGGAACTATTTATTAGGAAAGTAAATAGTAAATTCAGATTATTTAATTTTATCATTTGAATTTTATTTATATATTTTAAATCCACACTTGGCTAAATTTTTTTAATTATGTGGTATTAAGAATTTATACGAAGTTACGATTTTTTTATTCAGTGCCACATGAAACAGACTTTTTAAAATTTTCAATCACATTTTTACAATATTAGCTGCCAGACAATAAAGTTTTTAAAAGTTTTTAAAACACTACATGCTTTTAGTTTGTCCACACGATTAATGTATAAAGTAATTTATAAAAAACCCAATTTCTTTAATATACTGTATTGATATCCTAATGTCATTTACCATTTTTGAAAATAAAAAATACACTATAAAAGTCAAATTTCTATCATACACACCAGATTTTGTTTTACTTCTAAAAAACAAACAAACAAGAAAAAAACAACAACAACTTGAGTAACGTTATACACAATGATTAAATTTGCAGAACTTTTTTTCCAGTCCACAAAATTCACGTTTATATTTTTTCCCAGCTTGTTTCCGAACATTCTAAACTTGACAAATTTTCTTATTTATACAAAATTTGCTTAGCATTACCATAATTTTTTTTACAAATAAAGAAGACAAACAAATCCCGCTGTATTTAAGGAGACCGCGTCTTTTGACAGCGTCAACGCGACGCGAGGCGGCTGTAGTTTGGAGCGCGTGCATGTTTCTTACACACTCTTGTGTATTACAACCATCCAGCAACGTTAAAAACTGTACTGCAGCACCTGAGTTTGACAAAGAATGTGTATGTGATATAATGTTTAGTTTATTTCACATAGAGAGAATGTATATACATAAAACCGAGTGCTGAAGTCAGAGATGACTTAGCGAGGAAAGATAATCTAGTTGTTTTGATGAATTAGCAGGAGAGGCCAAAGCCACCATTATGTTTGAAACGTGATATTACACCGTAAATATGTGCTCAAAAGCTTCCAGACCTCTGATTCATTCGGACCGTTCTGGTTACGAACACTAACCTAGAATCGGACACAAGTTACTGACAGTATTCTTACTTACCGCTCTATGGTTAGAGTCGTATTTAAACCTTACTGATCCTAGAACAGTCCATGGCGAACCGATCGAAGGTCTCCTTCTTCACCGATCCTGTTTCGGCGGGTTGCAAATCAGCAGACGCCATAGCCGCCGCAGCTCGACCGCTCATTGGTCAATGCCGCTGCCAATCATGTTCCCTGGAAACGCTTATTCGTTGAGGCCTGTGTCAGTCATGCTACGTCAGCGTAGAAAAGGCGGAATGTCCGGAGCTTAAAATGGTAGGACTTGAACAAAGCTTCCACAAAGAGCTTCCAGGTGTCACATAATATTATTGACAAAAAAAAAAAAAAAAAAAAAAAAAAAAACAAGCAAAGGAATGTACTTTTTTGGATACATTATATTAATGCGATCAAATAAGATCAAGTCAAACATACAGTGGATTAAGTATTTGTTTCCTTGCCATGTAAAAAAAAGTTTTAATATTCAAATAATAGGTGACCTCTTTGCAGTACAGTATATTTATCAACACTTACTGTTTTCTTGATTGATTTAACTATAAAATCTCCATTATTGGACACAGGATGTAGGTCACTACTAATTTCCTGCACTAGATGGCGGTATTTCTTCTTAAATGGCTTTGGCTCACCCTCTCTAATGATCTTATTATATGCTGCCCATCCCAAAGCTGTAATGTTTATTTGCGTTTTCAGCTAGTTGGACAATTAGTCTTAAGTGCTTATTATTAAAGCCAAACCCATTATCTTGAAAATCTTGCTAGTGGCAGACAGAAAGAGGAGACAAGGGAGCTATTAATGAGAGTAACTCTTTAGAGATGCTTCCATGGTAAGAGAGGTGGTGTCTCACCATTTTTATTGCTGTCTCTTGACACACAGATTTCATATATCTGCCCATTATCTATTGGTCACAACTGAAGTGTCAGCACAGGAGGCGTACAGGGACCAGAGATGGAGAGACGGATGGAATATGTGCTGGAAAAGCACAAATATCTCCTTCTTCAGCAACCTCTACATCAGTGTGTCAGGTCAGATTGACTTATAAATCAAAGGTCTGCCAGGACTCATTACTTATGGCCTTTTTATATGCCAAAGCCATAAATCTCGCATGTTTAACATGCATCAAATTAAAGACTTGGTATGCAATTTTGAACCCGATGTTTTGGGTTATTTTAAAGGAGGGGTTTATTCTTTTTCTTTGATCAGCATACAAAGGCTCTCTGTGGTGCTCTTGTGAGTAAATGCTAAGAGATTTTGAATAAACGGCAGAAAAGAATGCAGTCGAATGGGCATTTGTAATATATGTGCTCTGCCATCTATCTATCTATCTATCTATCTATCTATCTATCTATCTGTCTATCTATCTGTCTATCTATCTGTCTATCTATCTGTCTGTCTGTCTGTCTGTCTGTCTGTCTGTCTGTCTGTCTGTCTGTCTGTCTGTCTGTCTGTCGGTCGGTCGGTCTGTCTGTCTTTCTGTCTGTCTGTCTGTCTGTCTGTCTGTCTGCCTGTCTGTCTGTCTGCCTGTCTGCCTTTTCTATATATCTCAAGCACATTTAACTGGTAATTTCAAAGCCTTAATGGAGCAAATCAGTTTCATTCTCATTCTAAACTTCTTTAATGTGAAACAAGATTGATGTTTGGTACATTAGCAAATGTTGTTGAGATCCTCCATTAACAGAAGCCTCAATAAGGCTGCTCGCATCTTCGACAGCATGCGCCACTTCAAATGCAATTTTACAACAGCATCCAGAGTGCCTGCGGCAGCCAATGCTAAACGTTCTGCTGTTGTCCCACTGCCAAACTCCGGGGAGGGATACGGATCGCGCAAGCCAGGAAGCCTGAATGTTTAAGTATTCAACTCTAAATATTTAAATGAATAAGGAAGTCTGTGTCATGCTGGGAATTTGAAATGAAATTTATAAACGTAGAACACAAAAGGTTTGTCTTCTTTTTTATGTGCTGAATGCTAAATTTGACAATAAACATTACAGAGTTTAATAATGTATATAAAAAAGCTCCAAAATGTGATTCAATAGGACTGGCGTATTAGTTCAGACCTGTCTAAATAAGCCAGACAGCTGATATAAATAACCGACTCTAATATTTCACCTTCATGCTTGACTTTTTGGTGTGATTTGTCACTTGTATTCGTTGTCTGTAAGGTATGGTTCATAAAAAAATGAAAATGCTATCATGATTTATTCAACCAGTAACACTTTAACTGTCAATGAGGAGATACAGTATTTAATCTTTGTTAAGATTCGTTAATAAAATTACAGCTTGTCCATTGTCAGTTCATGTTAGCTCAGGTCCATTAAGTAACATTAACAGATACAATTTTTTATCTTGATAGTTTATTAACTAAGATATAAGTATTAACTAAGATCTAAACTAAGATTAAATGCTTTAGGAGTGTTTTCATAGTTTATGTTAACAAATAGAACTTGTTAAAGTTTACTATTCATCCTTATTCCAAACTAATATTACTTTATTTTTTTCTGTGGAACTTAAAAATAAATATATTAATGCTGCCCTTCACCTTCACAATGAAAGTGAATGGAGACCTGTCATTGTCATTGTCAATTGCCTCAAAAATGACAAATAAGACTTAATGAAATACGTACATATATGTGCATGATCTGGAATATAGCACTTTTATTTTATTCTTGTCATTTTTTTGGTGCATGAGATCCGCTGGTCATCATTCACTTTCATCGTTGGAAAAATATTCTTCAAAATATTATCTTTTGTCTTCATAATACACAACATACGGGTCAACAAATGTTTTTTTTTTTTTTTGTTTGTAACTATTACTGTAATAACTGTTAATAGTATGTGGAGAAGAAAAAAGGAGAGTCTGATTCCTTTCTTTTTTCTTATCTGTTTCCATACCAACTGGGTGGGGATTGGCTGCTTTAGAGGGGGTTAATGGAACTGAGAGCTGATGCCTCTGGGTAATGACAGTTATGATAGTCTAAATCTGTGTGCATGGATTTTTGCGTGGCTGTATAAAAGAAGAAAGACTTTGCAAAGCGCTATGACTCACTGATGTATTTGTTGCCAAGATAAAACATACATCTCTTTTAAAATCATCCTTTTAATGTCATTTATAGACAATAGCACTTTTAGGGACTTTCTCTACCCTCCACCCCCCTTCATGACCCAATTTTACAGAGAGCACAAAGACAATTGTCTCTTAAAAATCCTTAAGTGTGCTGTTAGAGTTGGAGGTACTGCTGGCAGTTTAACCATTGTGTTGCCATGACAACACCACATCCATCAAAGCAGTACACCAGTAAAATGCTTGTTTCCCCCATTACAAACACAGATTATCACGGAGCAGGTGTCTCTGTGGCACAGAGATATAACATGACTGTAAAACACGTCAGTGCCAATGATAAGGTCATGAGTGTAGAAGGAAAAAGGGAGGATTGAGAGGGTAATGTATGCATGCTTGTGTGGGTGCGAAGACTGTGGGTGACTTTGCATGCCACCAGCAGAAGGTCACTCATGCTGGGCTTCCCAGCTGTAGCTTTATTATTATGAGCAAACATGAAGCAGCTAAATCTATTATGCTCTGCTCTATTTGTTTTTATTGAGTAATTGAACTCATGCCATCCCATAAATGCTTAAGAATGATTAGCTGTGGCTGTAGAGTGGATGTAAAATATATCTATCTATATCTATCTATCTATCTATCTATCTATCTATCTATCTATCTATCTATCTATATATATATATATATATATATATGTATATATATATATATATATATATATATATATATATATATATATATATATATATATATATATATATATATATATATATGGTAGAATATTGTTTTTCTTATAGTTTCCATGTGAAACATTGCTCAGATGTTAAGTTTTCTGGAAATATCCATGAGTATGTTAATTATAAAAATTTGTGAAGAAGATTTTCTGTTTTTCCCGTCTAACACCCACACAAAGAATTCATTGTCTTATTTTTCTCCCCTCTAGATCTTTTCTGCAGTTTACAGTGTTACCTCCGCTGGTTTTATTCAAAATCCCTCCGGGTCTTTTCTTTTGTGATGATCCAGACCTCATATTCACCTCTCTACTGTTGCGTGTAAAACAAACATTTGTTGAGGAAAAATAACTTTCTTATGTTTATGCACATTCAGAGGTTAAACATAGAATAATACAAAAATGGAAAAGGGCTTTTAAAATAATCTCCCAACAAAGCGGATTATTAATTATAATGGTTTTTATTCCGTTTAACTTTAACAAAGTGATTAGACAAGCTTTAGGATTGAAACCCCCAGTGTGAAACCAAAATACAAGAGTGGAACAAACAAACTCAATGCATAAAACCCTGGAATATCTAAAAGCCTAAAAAAGACTAAAAAAGGTGTTCTGAGCAAACACACCAGTCCCTGTGACATCTTTTTTTCTCATCAAACAATATATGCCATATTGTAAGTTGCTATTCTCTCAAATCTTAGCATCCAACCTTGCTCTCCCTCCATGGAACATTTAGTTGAGAGATGAAACAAATGGTCTGAACTGGACATTTTCAATGAAATTGATTTGACTCACAAAATCGATCTGAATGATCTCACAACTCGTGACTCAACACTGAACAACAATCAGAGAATAGTTACTCATTTTAGTTCACAACATTCACCTAGAGAGTTTGATTCCTAATCCTAGGGTTGTGGGTTCGAATCTCGGGCCGGCAATACCACGACTTAGGTGCCCTTGAGCAAGGCACCGAACCCTCAACTGCTCATCTGCCCACTGCTCCGTGTGTGTGTGTGTGTTTGTGTGTGTGTGTTCGTGTTCACTGCTCTGTGTGTGTGCACTTCGGATGGGTTAAATGCATAGCAAGAATTCTGAGTATGGGTCACCATACTTGCCTGAATTTCACGTCACTTTCACTTTCACTTTTTCTTTCACACTAATGTATGGCTCAAGTGTATATAAGGTAATAACCATTGTGACTTTTTACACTTTTACAAACTACAATGATAAAAAATGGTGTTTAAAACCTTTTCACTAAGCAAATAAATGTCTCGAATATTTACAAAAAATCAGCAAATAAATAACACATTTAAATAGAAAATCTCACTTATTTCGGTCTGTAGGTCTATTCGCGAAAAATATAGTTGGGCAAAAATAATATTTCTCTATTATTCCACGTAAAAATAACTGTTTATTTAGACACGTTTCAAAAATTGTTATATGTTATTTTTAATTGATCATTATTGCTGCACTGCACTAAGGTAGCAGTGACGTCCAGTTTGTTGGCTGCTGGTTCGTCAGTGCGGCGCGCGCGGGGTGCGTGAGCGCTTGGAGACGTAGCGCTGCGCGTGGGTCGCTACGAGGGGTGTGTGCGTCCGTGACACTACTCCACAACACCGATTAGGCATCATATATCAACCTACGGCGGGTCACGGAGAATCACATCACTCACTCTGGAAACCAACGCTCTTAAACGGCGACCGGGCAATTCTGCCATTCAATCCGTTTGAACAGCGCTCATACGCGAATACACCCTACTCCGGAGGTGGCTTTTAATACCGGACAATGACTCTGACCCATAGCCGGAGATAGGGATGGATCCAAGAGTGTGGAGGATGTTCGCCCTGCTCGGTGTGTTTTCAGTTCTGCTGGAGGTAAGATGCGCCTTTAGGGCTGTTCAGTAATAACGCGGAATAAATATACCTAAACAGCTTTATTAAAATCGCTAACACCATGTTTGCTTTTTGCGTGTACTCATTTGTGTTGCTTTCAGCCACTAAAATTAATGCAGCATGATTTCAAAGTCCGCCTTTTGGCCAAATCTAGTTCAGCATCTTATATCTGTCATTGTGCAATAAAACACTCACATGCTGTTTAATGGATTCAAGCAAAGCCACCTCCCTAACAGAAGAACTGACATGCTGTAGCGAGGAAATGTTGCTTAAATGATACAGGTTAAACATGGAGATGGAAAATTATTAGATGTTAAAATGTGGTTATTTAATAACCTTCTTTTTGTTTTCTTTTACCATTGTAAATGCACAAGGGTCAGAGCTCGCAAACCACAAGGGTTCAAAAATACAACACGTTGACCCATATTCTGCTGTAAGACTAATGAGTTTGATGAGCTTGCTAGAACAAAATGATTGACCCACACACATAATGGTATTCCAGGGGATGTGTAGAATAATTCAGTATTAGGATTGTTTGAAAAGAATGGCTGATTTCTTGGGTAATAGTCCATTTACACTCAGGAGTCTCCAAACTCAGTTCAGCACAGAAGACAAAGAAACAACCAGTTGGGAAAGATTCAGCATAAATGCTTTGAACAAGAGTTTCATTTTTATTGTGGTATAAACCACTCCTAAATGCCTTTTTTTATTTTTATTTTATTTTTTAGCATATCATAAAGACATTTACAGAGAAAGGCATCAGCGTTATTCAACAGCTAGATAATTATACCTTCATCTCAGTTCACTTCCACTACAGAGCTGGAGTACCTTCACATCTGTTTGGGCGGTGAAACAACAGCACTATGGGAAGGAATTAATGAGTAATATGCCTGCCGTGCTCCATTAGAGACTTTATGCTCCTCTTGATTATGAAAATTTTACAGCACCAACAAATCTTTTGAAGGGCTATGCTCATGAGATGGTGTCATACACCGGATTGATTTTATATCAATTCGCAATTAGACTCCTGCGAGACAAAACAGCAGTACATCGGATGTGTGCTATATGCTAGACATCAAGGTTGTTATGTACCTTCTTGTGTTTGCAGCTGTCAGTAAGACACACCTGGTCATATGTTCACTCATCTGTGCGATGCTCCATTACCACAAACTGTTTCTTATAAAAGTGTCATTTGAAATGGACAGCCAATTGGGAGTTTTCTGTTTAAATCTAGGATTTTTTTTTAAATGTATATTTTGCTATTTTAGAGACAGGAACATAAGCAAGGGCAGCATCAGTCTAGCCTCAGTTGCTGCTGTGGAATGAGAATGACAGATGCAATTATGGCCGTAACTGACCTGAGCGTGATGATATGAGCACAAATATCAGAGCGCATAACTGGAGCTTGTTATCTATAATGCAATTAGCTTTGCTGGTGATGCTAAATCCCCAGATCAGTTTGTTGGTCATAAATGAATGAAGTAAATCAATAGCATGTTTTCATCTACCGACATGTTTGAAAAATGACTGTGCAGTGCAGGATAGAAACAAAGGGGTTTTTAAAGGAATAGTTCATCTAAAAATGGGAATTTGCTTGTATTTACTCCCCGTCATGCCATTCAATATGTAGATAAGTTTGTTTCTTCATGGAAACAGATCTTGGGACATTTACCATTACATCAGTTGCTCACCAATGGATCCTCTGCAGTGAATGGGTGCCGTCAGAATGGGAGTCCAAATGACTGATTAAAACAAAACAATAATCCACAAATCCTTTATCCATAATATTACTTTCTGCAGTCTTGTCTAAATCAGATGGAATATGCAACATATCACCGTTTACAAGCGAAAACAGTTCTAAAACAATTACAGTATGTGGGTAGATCTGATGTGAGAGGACTGCAGTGAATGGACTTTTTCACTGGAGGAGGCATTATTATGGATTAGGGAATTTTGGCCAGAAGTGATGATTTAAAGTTAATATCTTAATGATTTTTTTTTTCTTACAAGCATGCAGCTGTTAGCAAGATGTTAATTGATAACTTGTGCATTATTGTGAAGTTTTATCTGTTTGAACTCAGATTCTTCATAGCAATAGTTCATTCAAAAATGAAAAATTAATTTTATTCCAAACCTGTATTGTGTTTTGTTGTTTTGGAACACAAAAGAAGGTTAACAAAATCGCTCTCGTCCATGCAAAGAAAAGGCTTTCAAACTCAAAAAGTGCTCTATACGACTTATGCTGTATATTTTGTAGAAGTCCTCTGAAGCCATAGCTCTGTGAGTGGACTGGAATTTAAGTCACTGAAAATGTTGTATTGAAAGCATTGCTTGACAACCATCAAAACTCACTGTCATTCTATATATATATAAAAAATGCTTGGGCTTTCTGCTAAAAATCACTTCTTTTGTGTTCCACAGAAGAAAGAAAATCATACTAGTCTTGAAAGATATGAGTGTGAGTAAATGATAACAAAATGAGTATTTTTAGGTGAACTATTTCCTGTTTTTTTTTTTTTTTTTGAGAACTATAACGCTATAAAAGATATGTTTAAATATTCGTATGGGTCAGTGATGAGTGCTAGGACAAATTCAGGATTACAAGCTTTATGGTTTCTGATGCTCAGCGAAAAATCAGTTGGGAGAACAGAGTCCAATTGGTTCTGGAAAACTCTTTACAGCCGTTTTCCTGGCTCACTGAAATCGCTCAATGCATTTCAAGTCACAGAAGCAGCTTTAGTTCCTTACTGCTGCCACAATGACACTCTATCAGCAATCCTCAGATTTCTAGGGTGTACTCAACCTTGACAGCCGCCCAAATTTTAGCTGAATGGTTTGCAAACCAGTGCCAGATTTAATTAATGTATTGGTAGCTTGATTTTTCAGCTCAATATTAATAATTGAGAATCTGAACTGAGAACCTCTGCAATGCAAGCATATTGTTTTAGCATTGTTTGCAGTGAAAGTGTTTGTGGAACTGTTAGTGGCATGTAAGGGTGAGTAATTGTGTATTCATCACATATTAATAAGTGCTACATGTGTGATATCAAATTAATACTGTGAAGATCATGTATTTTATTTTGAGCAATTTATTAGGTCTCCTAAAGAAACTTCAACAAATTAATTTCATGATTGTCATGGTTCTTTTAATTAAAAACAAATCACCCATTAAAGCCACTTCATATACAGTATAGTACAGTTAAAATATTAACAGATACAGATGCTCCCCTGTCAGAAGGCAGGCAGAATGGTAGGCAGAAACAGAACGCTCCGCTGTTCAAATGTGTCGCGTCTAAGAAGATAAAACTTCACTTTTCCAGTGAAAGACACTTTAGTGTTCTGAACAAATCAGTTCATAATTCTGTCAGCTTTCTGCATTTGAACTCGTTTCCCCTTTTCCCTCCCTGCAGGTGAATGGTGATGACAGCTATCTGAATGCAGTGCAGAATACAGGTGAGTCAATACGAGTCCTCTCTGTTTTAGATCCCATTTTCACCTGGATTAACATTATTTTCTTATACAGGATCCAAAACATTTTTCATCACTCATAGCACATTCAAAGGTGGTCACAAATGCATGGAAAAAATGGAAACAAATTAATAAATTGTCTGGTGTATGCAGTGTAAGATCATTTGCTTTGCATAAATCTATATGCTAAATTAATACGTTTAAGTGTATATCATAAAGCATTGTGAGTTAATTTAGTACAAGCATAGTACAAAAATAACTCCACATTTTGCTTAAACGCCTTTTGTGATAGATATGTATTTGAGAATATAGTGTGCCATTTTAACATTTGATGTATTTTTATAAAGGAATATTTTTTTCTTGAAGGGCTTGCTTCAGCTATCAAAGCTATGTTCAGGTTCAGGTGTTATTAGGAAGAGAGACATTCTCTTTTTAGAGAACATTTATTGACAAAAATCTCAACAGTCTGAAAAACATGAGTCATCAATATTTTGGTTGAATTTCCCAGAAAAGAAAGACTTTTAAAGAATTTAAAAGCGAATATCATCTAAAGTTCACTTTCATCCTCTTCTAAGAGTACACTAGCATGCACTGTAAATGGCTTTGAAGTACCAAAAGCAACAAAATGTTCATTTCATGCTCTTTAAAGATAACATAGACTTTCATGCATTTACAGAGATGCATGAAAAATTAAAAACAAATACTTGTTAAGGGTTACATTCTAGTATATCTTATTTTATCAATTCTGCCTGTGTTCGTAATAAGCCAATGAGATGGATTTGCGATGGGTTGTCTTATATAAATAATTCATAAATTCCCCTAGAGGTCTAAATTTTGACATTTATACCACATCACTGTGCGCTGGTCGCTGGATATCACCAGTGTGGCTGGTTAATAAGGGCATTCGCCCTATGTTGGTGTCCCATCTTTCTGAACTCTGTCAGATTTCTCCCTCATCTCATTCTCATATACTTTGACAGTGTGAAATTCCTTAGTACCAATCCCAGAGTGCTAATGACTGTCAGCGCTTTGATGTCTCTGCATCAAGACAGATAAACAGCCTGGCCTGGACCAACCAATCAGACGGCTTTATGGTGCCGGCAATGGAAAGGGCTTAGATTGAGCGATTTGGTTTTCACTTCTCAATGAAAACATAAACTGTGCCAGAAGCATCCCTCATACATCAAAAGAAATGGGTCAGCTTATGATTTTATAGTTCCCTTGAAAGTTACGTGGTTAGATTGCTACCTAGATCTATAGGAAACGTGCCACAGTGGTGGTTGGAGATGCTTGGACCAAATAAAGAAAGTTATTTTGATATCCTACGACACAATGTGCAATGATTGCATGCAGGGTCTTTGTTATGCAACACAGAATGTCTGAAGCTTTGTACATGCAGTTGCCATAAGAGACCACATTTCTGTTTTATTTTGCAAAAAAACACCTGCCAATGCTAATGTGAATACCCTGATGCACTCATGTCGCTTCCTGTCACCCATTGGTGCCCCACCATGCATCTGCTCTCACAGTCGCTTAACATGCCAAAGCACGTTATGTGAACCGTATCAAATATTCATTGTGGTGGGGAAATGGATTATTTGGGGAGGGAGAATGAGCTCTCCTATGGTGCAGAGTTGAGAGCGTGTGTGTCCAAGTACACCGTACGGATGCTTTGCGTAAATTGCTTGATTTCTGCTGCCATTCGTTCTGCCAGTGTGCTTCCATTAGCTCGGAGCAGCACAGAGGCTGTCAGTGGCTGAAGGTGAATGAATCCCAGCCAGACAGCTTTTAATACAATGCCCTGCGTTATTTATTTTTCTTCTTCTTATTTCAAGTGATTTCCTTTGCTTATTTTTGCACCCACTCTTAACTGCGTATTGTATAAAAGTTCTATTATATCTAAGCTTTTATCTGATCATTTAGATTTGATTGCCTGTAGGCTTGATGTTTGCTTTTAAAATAGTTTTTTGTTGTGCAGTGGAATTGAAATTCTCTGTGGATGGAAGACATCTTGGTGTTGTCCAAGCTTTGATTGAATCACTTATGTCCTTCAGTTTTGATAGTTGACACATAAGGTCTTATTTTAAATAATTCTTTTAGAAAAAAGCATTAAAACATCACAGAAAAGACTCTCTCAGCCCGTCTTCCTCTTCCGTGCATCTGTGCCAGTCTTTGCTTTCCCAAACAGCTTTGATGTTTCATCCCTCACCTTATGTCAGATCTGTGTGTTTTTGGTTTAGAAAGAAGATGAATGTCGGTATAAGATGATCTCACAAGTGTTGATCTTTCAAGGAATGGCTGTTTGTGAGTGAGCTGGATGTGTTGCATTATCAGACCCATGGTAGAGCATGCATCCTACATGCATCTCTCTCTCTGATTCCCCATTGTTTCCCTTCCCCCAACTTTTTCCATGTTGTAGGAATCATTAACACGTGGGGATCAGCCATTTTTTCTTGCACCGTAATGGAATGGGATCGAAATGTCTGAGCCTTTGCTGAGTAAGCATTGCTGGCTCCTGGTGCTGGTCCTGATGCTCTGACTCTTCTGTTTTACACTCTTTTATTACCCTGACCTTCTCTGTCATTCCTGTTAAAATTCTCTCTGCTTCTTTTTATCACCAAATGTACTATTCCATCATGCAGAAGATGTCTATCTCCTCTGTTCCATTTTATGAAAGGATTTAAATGTCAGACGAATATATCAGTCCTAAAGGGATAGTTAATGCTATCATTATTTACTCATCCTTATATCGTTCCAAACCCGTAATGTTGTTTCTTTCTGTTGAAGAATGGTTTTTAAAGAATCATAATGGAGATTTTGATATAATGTCAGTTTATCATGACCAGGGGGTTGTAAAAAAGAACAAAAAGCATAAAAATGCACCACATGTTCTAAAAACAGTGTCAGAAATGGCACCTATTGTGCAGGCTGCAAGTCAATAACATCAAATGTTTCTTAATGTCATCACATTAAAACTGCATCATAACCAACAAAGGGAGCAACATAAATGAAGATGATTTTAATGTTTATAAAAAATAGGAAATAACTTTAATAGATTACATTTATGGTCTAATTTCTATTTACGTGATAAAAATAAAGATAAATTAGATCAAAGGATCTTGGAAGAAATGTATTACAATTACAATATTAAACCGCTGTTTTCAGCATTGATAATATTTAGAAACGTGTCTTGAGCACCAGTTCTGCATATTTACAATGATTTCTGAAGATAGAATCATGTTTTTTTTAAATATAAATTATGCTTAAAACAAGATGGGTTAAGAAAATAACCTTAATTAAAGAAATATTCTTTGAGAACCAATCTGATTATCTGACACAATTTTGCTTCAAGTAAATAAAACTTGTTTTAAAGGACATTTAGATACTTTACTGTAAAATAAGACAAAATAATTAAAATGAAAATGAATGTAAAGAGCCATCAAATGGATTTTTTTTATTCTGTGGCACTCTCTTTCTACCGGTGAAATATTTTTCAGTTTGTTCCAGACACTTTATCGACAGCATTATGGCTTTTCCTGCCCACACATCTTTATGCATCCAATTAAGCAGAAACGCAAAGAACGATTTCCCTGAGGTTGGCACAACTCTTTCTGAGAGCGCTCTCTGTCATCCTGTTTTAATATGTCTAATTCAGCTCTGCCCTGATTGCAGTGGCTCTGTCTGAGCTTGCAGATGGAGACATCAATCTACTGCTGCTCTTACACGCACTGTTCCTTGGTAATGTATGTTTTTCTGATATCGCTTGAATGCAGACTGCCTGGCTCAGAAAGTGCAGTCGTATGAGTATGCAGACAACGAAGACTGCAAACGTGCCAGCCGTGACTGTGATTAACAGCCTGTTCTTTTTACTGTCAGTGAAGTGTTTTCAAAGGCAAATGGAAGGTTGAGGACCCTTCATATCTACAGGGCTTTCTGGTGACAGGCTGGGAATGACATTCTGCTGAGTCATATAGTGCTGGATTCTGGGATTAAGGAATTGTGGGGATTACGAGAAGCAAAAGATCACAGCCTCTCCATCCTTCCCTGACTGTCTTTGGGTCCAACTCACAACAAAGTTCCTCAAAAATTGCACACAAACATGGAAAATGTGCTGACATCTCTCAGAGGCTTTTTTGTGCAATGTCTGCAGCATTTCACAGTCCATATGGAACTCACCATCTAAACTCTCTATGAGTGCTTCCCATAGTTTTGCTCTCTTCTCCACTGTGTGTTCAGTCATCCGGCGAGAGATGCATCAGCACAGTGCTAAATTCAAACGCTCAAGGCCCCCTTCAGCAAAGTGAAGTTGTTCACACTGTTCAAAAGTTTAGAAGAGCTCCACTAATTATCTTTCCGATACATTATCTAGCCATTCACAGCGTGTATGATGTTGTTATGGGAGAAATGCAATTTGATCCTGATTTTCACTGTGCTACAACCACAAAATTGAGTTAACATAATCGAGTTTGAATTCTGGAAGAAGACCAGCTCTGATTTTCCATCCTGCTACTGTATGTACGATCCAGGCATAATCGTGGGAGGACTTTTACAATCATTTATTCTTCTTTTTTCCTTATGTGCTTAAATATCATCTTAGTGATTTTTCTTTTCACTGCTGCATTTAGCTGCTCACTGGGGGGGGGGGGGGGGGGTTGTTGTAATAAACTCTTCTTTGAACACGATGCATTGTGAAAATAACAGCTATATAAAAATTAGTTTATTTTATTTATTTATTTTTTTGCATTGTTGAGTAGCCCTGCCCACAATGAAATCTCATTGTTTAAAAAATCCTGGTCTATATTAAACATCAAATATACCTAATTTGACTGTGATTGTGCCATGCCACACAGAAATTTTTCTTTCAGATTGGACAGACAAATTACTTGTCACTGGAAGCTTGTCAGTTTGTACCTGCTGGGACTTGTTGTAAGTGACAGTATAATTGCTAGCCATAGTAGATGTCTATCTGCGTATAAAGCCTTGTGATAATTTTAGTTTTGTTCACTGTGGTTCCTTATTCTCTTTATATTCAGAGGTATACCTCTTCACGTTTAGAGGTTGTCCAAAATGCATGTGTTGATGCATCCCTTAAAAGAACCTCCTGCTTGGACTGCATACTGTCAATCAAATTTGTATTGTGTTGTAGAAAATAATAATTTAATCTCAAATTTGAGACAGTGCGTATGCAGAAACACAGTGACATAGTGATTGGTGTATATAGTCTTGCAAATGGGCTTAACCAGCTGTACACTCTAAAAGAAATGTTGGGTTTTTCAACCCAACTTTGTATCAAATATGGACTAACCTAGCCTTTGGGTTACAAATGTAATGTAAAAATGTAACCCAACAGCTAGGTTAGTCCATTGACACAACATTGGGTTGAAACAACCCAGCATTTTTTAGAAAGTAATGTGGAATGGATTATTTATTTCATTATTTCAGAATGTTTTCTGAACATTCAAAAGTTTTGCAGTTTAAAAAAAAAGCATTTCTTCTTGGTGACGCAAACGTTAGAGAATACGTTAAGAGAATTTTCCATTTTAGCATTTTGCAAACATTATGGGAACCATTATCCTTGTTTTATCCCTCGTCCTTTATGCTGGAAAAGGAGGTTGAAAGAGGGATCCAGATGTCCACTTTCTCTCTCTTTTAACTCTCCGGCCCAGGGCTGTGAGGAATCAGTGCTCATGGCTTTGGAGGCGATGTAGAGGCCTAGTTGAGTGTTTCAGAGAGATAAACAAAAGGGCCGCAGTTAGATACAAGATACTGGCAGAAAAGCCATATTGAAAGGGCCGGATCTGCAGCTGATTGGCAATTTATACAACAGGGATTATTATTTTGGACTTTAATGACAAAAGGGGTTTTGGTAGATAGTGAGCACTCTTGGAACTAAACTTACATTTTTTTTTGCATGCATGCATGCAGACTAACAGTTACTTCTTCAAATGTCACAAAATTTGCTAAATAAATCAGACATAGAGCTTTTCAGATTGACATTTTTTTTTTTTTTCACTGGCAGTATGTTTTGTTACTTTGGTAGACAGGGGTCTGTTTTTTTTTTTCAGTCTGACCAGGAAAAACACATGAAATACAATACAAGTCTTTTTTCATTAAGAAGTTAATTCATCCTAAAATAGGGTAAAAATTTTTTTATATATATATAATTAAGTGTATAATAATATAACATTCACTTTATTGTGAGCAGTGAATGAGTGGAATCAGTGGTTTTGAATACATTTAATTGTACAACAAAATTTTCCCTTTTTTCTGTTGTTTTATTTCCACACTGACTGTTTCTTTTTGGTTGTTGAATGAGAAATTATCTTGGCATCCTGCTGACTCACACTGTAGATGTAGATACACTAGATATTGACCACTGTCTGAATAAATGAATCAGACATCATCACTTGAAAAATGCCAGTGTGAACAGTCAGCCTAAAAGATGGGATTAAAAATATAAATCGGATTTATGCACAGTATAAAATCTTTTTTCTCCCGCCCTCAGTTCCTCTGTCCTGCTCCGAGGGCTTCACTGAGCTGGGTTATTACAATGGCACCGTTTCTCAGACCGACTCGGGTTCACCCTGTCTAAAGTGGACCGAATTCCCAGATTACATGCAGCAGTATCCAGGCAGGGGTCTTGGAGAGCACAATTTTTGTCGAAATCCTGACCGTGAGTCCAACCCATGGTGCTTTTTCAGACAGAGCTCAGGGGCCATTGGCTGGGCCTACTGCGACTGCCACCAAGGTGAGTACTACGGTGTTTCATTAAAAGTCTGCTATGTTCAACTAGTGAGTTAATTCAAAAAGTATTTTGTATCATATCATTGTTTTATAATATTCCTTAAGGCAGCATCCCACTTGCCAAGTCAAAGCAGCTTTTATTTTATTTCATTTTTATAAATTTTCTCTGTGAGATCTATCACAATCACTGATAATCTTTGGTATGAAGAGCAATCTACAGTTTCCTTTCATAGATTGTTTTGGCAAATCAATGTGAAACTCGCCAAAATAACAACAGAAGTAACAGCATTTCAATTCTAGCGTTTGAATCCCTTCAGGTTTCGCTGCAGATTATTCATGTACAGCGTCTGTGAAAAAAAAAAGTACATTCAATAAACAACCCTCACTGTTTTATTTTATTCATTTTAGTGTCTGAGAATTCTAGAAAAACACATTCAGTGTTTGCAATATGCGGCTTTGCGTCTGCTGAGAAAAAAAGTTTGGGTCAGATCCATTAACTCATCAGGGAGTTGAATCTCTGGGGCTGTTAACGCTTCCCGCAGAGAGAGAAACACAGGCGCTTATGACTGAAAATCAGCTAGTGGGACGACAGCCTTAGATGTTAGAATATACAGATGATAAATATGTGATCTAATACCTCTTTGTGTACTGTTGTCCTACTTTCTTTTCCATCTCTTGGAAGAATGTTTTGCATCAACTTTATATTTAGAAATCAATGGTTGACATTCTTGTAAAGAATATTCTGTATACTGTATATCTCAGGAAAATTAGAAAAGGTTTATTCGTAAAGAAAGAAGAAGCTTGTGTAAAAAGCATCTTGGTTTGCAGTTGAGACAAAGGGCGACTGTGACTGTTAAGTAGGACATGCTCCTGGATCAACATTCTGTTCCTGTTATCAACCAATCGCGTATTACTGTTAGGTTTAGGGCTGGGATTAGAGGCATGAATAAATTGATGAGAACAAAGTTTTGGATCATAATTTTCCTCTGATTTTAGGAGCTTATGCTAATGATCTGAAAAAACTAATTGCACCCCTAATAAAACTGTATGGTTCATCTCTGTAAAGAAGATGTACTGTTAATTTCCATGTTCAAATTCAGTTCTCAGAAAGATAAAATGATATATAAATACAGAACGAACCATGCATTTTGGTTAGTTTTATAAATAAAAAAATATCAAAATCTCACAATTTTTGCTATCCTTCCTGTAAAGAATATAAAAACTGACCTTGTCTTTTCAGTAAGATTTTATAATTTACAGTTAACCCTTAGTAAGATTTAGAAAATAGTGAGGAGATAAGAATGCTGGTTGTAAATAAGTTTATTTAGGGGTTTTCTTGGAAGTGGTCTATTGGACCAGTGCTGTAAGCAACCACCCTGACCTCATTCATACAGATATCAGTAAGCTAAAAAGAATCACTGAGAACAACAGCTTAATAATAAGTCTTAAGTCGCTGGGTATATTTGTAGCAATAGCCAAAAATACATTGTATGGGTCAAAAATTTTCTTTTATGCTAAAAATCATGAGTAATAATCATGTTTCATGAAGATATTTTGTAAATTTCCAGTCGTACAAATATCAAAACTTAATTTTTGATTAGGAATATTCATTGCTAAAAACTTCGTCTGGACAACTTCAAAGGGGATTTTCTCAATATTTATATTTTTTGCACCCTCCGATATCTCAGCCAAATATTGTCCAGTCCTAATAATACGTACATCAATGAAAAGCTTATTTATTCAGCATGCAGATGATGTATAAATCTCAATGTAAAAAAAACTGACACTTAAGACATATGTATTTATCTCACACTTGTTCAGGAGCAGTAAGGTTAGCGGGAGGTTCATCCTCAAAGAGTGGGCGACTGGAGGTCTACCTGAATGGCCAGTGGGGGTCGGTTTGTGACACACACTGGACAGACCGGGATGCCAGTGTGGTTTGCCGACAGCTTGGACTGAGGTACGGTTATTTCTAATAAGGGCTGTCAATTTAAAATATTAATTTAGTATAAAGAGAATGTGAATAATGATGCATCGACTGAAACACAAGGTGATGTTTGAATTATGTTTTTATTTGCAATTCATTTGAGTAATTACCGGTAGTAATGTAATTAATTTGATCAAATTCAACCTTACTTTATTTGACAGTCTGTGAGTATCAGATCAGATTTTTGATATTTCTGATATTTATGGATCTGTGGCTCTCAGTGTGGTCAAAGCAGGGTTACATTTCAGCGATTCATTAAAATTCACAGTGTCTTAATTTTTACTATATCTATTTTTGATTTAGCCTTTGTTAAATCATCTAAAAGTGAGTGGGAAGCCTCACGTCTCTGAATAGTGAAGGAGATAACTTCTTAATATTTCTTTCTGTTTGTTGTAGTGAGATTGGCACGGCTCTCCAGCACTCATATTTTGGCCCCGGCTCCGGGCTTTTTCACTACGCCCGCCTCGGCTGCCGCGGTGATGAGAAATCCCTGCTGGAGTGCAGGAGCAGGAAGTTTGTTACGAGTGACTGTAACCATGGAAACGAGGCCGGAGTGGTGTGCGCACCACCTGAAGGTCAGTGTGCTTTTCTGTGAGAGTGAAGATAATGACCTTTTAAGTGACACGTGAAATAAACACTCCTGCATTTAGATGCCCTCGCAAAACCATTGAGCTGCTGTGGAACAGAAACAGTTATTTTAAATAGCTTACAGAGATCATCAGGGTTATTTCAAGTCTGGTTTCTAGAATTCAGTTTCCGCCTCTGTGTCTGCATCCTAAGTGAATGCCGCAATACGCAACTAAGATTGCTCCCATTATAATCAACAAAGCTGTCTACAAGTGCTTATAATGTGAGCGACTTGTTTCATGATGTGTCGCGCTGCACCTCGTTGCTTGCTTGCAGTGCAGACTGGGTTTAAAACCTGCTAATTAAATTACATTCATTTGCAGTTTTAGATGTTCAATTACTCTTTTTTTTATAATCTTGACGTAAAGCATTACAGTATCAAAATAATGCAATCATTGATTGATAAAATTCTATAAACAAATCCCCTTAATTTTGTCTTATGCTTTCAGCTGCTGATATGAGTAGACTATTCTCAGCTCTATACAAAAGATGATTCAAGGGGACTATTCAAAACAATTCCACAGATTTTTACAGTGGCCCAGTAGTGCAAAACACAACGCAATCTCCACAACACAATAGAAACAAGCCGCAACACAACAAAATCTACATAACACAATGGAAACAAGCTGCAGCACAACTAAATTAGCACAGCACAATGGAAACGAGCCTCACCACAACGAAATTAGCACAACACAACAGAAAAAAGCTGCAACAAAGCTAAATTAGCACAACACAAAGGATCAAGCCGCCACAAAACAAATCAACACAATGGAAACAAGCCGGAGCACAACAAAATTAGCACAACACAACCGAAATAAGCTGCAACAAAGCTAAATTAGCACAACACAAAGGATCAAGCCGCCACAAAACAAAACAACACTATGGAAACAAACCGGAACACAACAAAATTAGCATAACACAAAAGAAATAAGCTGCAACACTACAAATAAGGCAAAAAACACTGGAAACAAGACTCAACACAACAAAATTAGCACAACACAAAGGAACCAACACAACAACACACAAAAATTAGCACAGCAACATTACTGGGCCACCTTAGATTTTGCCCTAAAACAGCATTGAAGATCTAAAAAAGTGTCTGGATCTGCTCATGACTTGTGACACTATGATTTTGCTGTAATTGTCTATTTCTGCACATTTTACTCTAAAGCCGTTATTATTTATTCCCTTCTCACTCTGCATTTTCTAAAAGTGGCCCTCGAGCGACATCATTTGAGTATGTCTAATCTACATGAATACTAGGACAGAAAACCACAGGGTGTGTGATGGAACATCATGAGGATGATTTTATGTTATCTTTGAATTGCCGTTATTGCTGCTTATATTGTCAATTCATATTGACTTATTAAATTGGTGCTTACTGAGATTAGAAATTTTAATGAAACATTTCAGTGGGGCTTATACTTTCTTTGGTGGAATCAAAGGAGCCATACTTTCTTTTGTAGAAAGTAACAAATGGGGGGAAAAAACAAGAAAAGAGGTTAAAAAGCAAATTAATGGCGTCTGAACTCATGATTGCCTGCTGAGAGCTATATTGAAGACACAATCTGAGGACACATGGACAGATGTGCACTGTGCTGGGTTACCAGGACAGCAAATTATGTATAATAGTCTTTCAACTGAAAAAATGGCTGCATATAATGTGTTCCTGATATGAATTATTATTTTCATATATGAAATATTAGCAGCAATTGTGCATGTATCTGATTGTAGTGCGTGGTTTTGAGGAGCCAACACATTACCAATTGTTCATTGTACATAATTATAATGATTAAAATTATATAATTGCATAGAAACCAACAATATGCAAATACACTTACACTTTTGTTCAAAATGTCTGGAGGTGAGTAAGATTTCGAAATGTTTTTCAAAGGAGTACCTTGCGCTCATTAAGAGTGAATATATTTGATTGAAAATACAGTCAAAAATATACAGTAATAATAATACTTTTATTTTCATAATTATATGGTTAGTTGTATTTGCATACATTTTTCCACTGCCATCTATGGCCCTATTAGAGAAGACCTGCAACCCTCTAGTTAAAAATTGTTGGATTATCTCATACACACAGAGAGAGAGAGAGAGAGAGAGAGAGAGTATTGCATGCAGTACATTTTGGTTGTCACTACATTTATTGATGTGTTTGTGGCTTTGGGTCATGATTCCTGGTTTGCTTGCTCAGGTAATGGACCACCGCTGCGGTTGGTCGGTGGGGAGGAGGACTTTGAGGGACGAGTTGAGGTCTTCCATGATGGGCGCTGGGGGACCATTTGCGATGATCAGTGGGATGACATGGATGCTGAGGTGGTCTGCAGGCAGCTCGGACTGGGGTGAGTCCAATGTAGAACTAATACATCAAATACTCATTGTACACACCCTGTCATAAATATACAGTGGATGGTTTCAGAGTAATACATCATACTTTTAACTCCTATGTTTTCTAAAATGCCTTTTGCAAATATCTTGGCAAGGTTTTAAAGAACCAGTAGCACATTTTGTCTCTTGTGACGTATTTTCGTTCCTGAGTGCTCTTATCTCGATGAGAGGACGATTGAATTATTTATTTTGCGCTGTTGTATTTTTTGCTCTCATACACCATCTCTATCATGTCAATGTAACAGTTGTAGAGAATAAAGACTGTGAGATGGCACATGAGCGCAGCCTCGCGCCACTGCTGCAGAGATGATATGCATGACTTCAGTTACTGCAGCATTAAAACAACTGAATAATGTGTTTGTCGGTTATAGTTAGAACATCTTAGCTTTCAAACCGAATCTGTTGTAAGCATTATCTGTGTATTTCTTTGTGTGATACTGTACTCAGTCATTCCCAGGGCCTCCTGAATTTCCTCCGATGATAAAAAGGGGGTTAAGGCTGGTCAGCACCTGGATGGGAGATCACCTGGGAAGTTTAAGATTAAGGCTGCTGCTGAAGAGGTGTTAGTGAGGCCAGCAGATGCTGCTCACCCTGAGCTCTTTGTTGGTCCTAATGACCTACAACAGTGATGGGGACAGAGTTCAGCAAAAAGGCACTGTATTTCTGATAAGATGTTAAATTGAGGTTATGACTGTGTTATGACTGGCCTGTAAAAATCCCAGTTGCGTTTCTTGAAAAAAGAGTAGGGATGTAACACTGGTGTCTTGACCAGAGATAGGTGCAACAAAATAATATTTAGGACTCTGTTCGATTATTATATTAATTTACATATGTACCTTAAGTCAAGTGACCTTTATTTATATAGCGCTTTTAACAATATAAATTATGTCAAAGCAGCTTTATAGTACCAA
Organism: Carassius gibelio; assembly: GCF_023724105.1. Lineage (NCBI taxonomy): Eukaryota > Metazoa > Chordata > Actinopteri > Cypriniformes > Cyprinidae > Carassius > Carassius gibelio. Next base: position 5,657,850 of record NC_068407.1, on the reverse strand, counting down.
ATAGGAAAATAGCGTGTCAGTGCAAAAGGACAACAGTAAACACTCAATTTTCAGTTAAAGGCAGTTCATCATTGAATTCAGTGATGTTATTGTCCAACTCAGTTAAGATTAAATAGTATCTGTGCTATCTAGTCGACAGTATCGTTGGAAATTAAGGTTCCCCCAGCTTAGCAAACCAGAGGCAACATTCTTCTTACGATGTGACAAGTACATCGGTGTTATGGGAAATGTTTGCGTATCCGGTTGAGCTAATTAATGCAACCTAACAATACTAATGGATTTGAATTATAGAAATGTGTAAGTGTGTTATGTGTAAGACAGGTTAAAGAGATGGGTCTTTAATCTAGATTTAAACTGACAGAGTGTGTCTGCCTCCTGAACAGAGTTAGGTGGATTATTCCAGAGTTTAAGCACTAAATAGGAAAAGGATCTCCCGCCGCAGTTGATTTTGATATTATAGGTATTATCAAATTGCCAGAGTTTTGGAAGCGCAGCGGACGTGGAGGATTATAATACGATAAGAGCTTGCTCAAGTACTGAGGTGCTAAAACATTCAGGGCTTTATAAGTAATTAGCAAGATTTGGAAATCTATACAATGTTTAATATGGTGCCAGTACTGTGTTGACAGAATTGGGCTAATATGGTCATACTTCCTGGTTCTAGTAAGAACTCTAGCTGCTGCATTTTGGATCAGCTGGAGTTTGTTTATTAAGCGTGCATTTCAGTATTCGGTATCAATACCAGTGAAAATCCACTGTTCTTGGTACCAATTTCGGTACCAAAGCACAACACAAAAACATGCTATACTTTCATTTAATCCAAACTGTGTACATATTTAATTGTAAAGGGCTTTTGTTAACCTTCTAGAGCTATTCAACAAAGAATAATATCTAAGTTAGATAAAAAATAAATAAAAAAGCCCAGAACTGCTTTTCGGACTGACATGACACAAACAATGTTAACCATTTGTAAATTTTCTAACACACGCATTTTAGATTCACAATTAATTTAAAAGCCTCTGGTGTGTAAAAATAGTAAATATCATGTCCTCCTGTTTTTTTTTTACCCTAATAAAAATTATAGGAGCATTAAATAGTTAATCTATTTACATATATGTTAAACTTAATTCTAATGCTCATTATATTAGTGTTAGTTGCGCTTATGCTAACTACTTTAATAACTGCATTAATTTCAATATGACCTTCAAATAAAAATATTGAATAATATTCATAACAGAAGCAGTGTTTCTCAGAGACTTTTTGCATATATGCAGATTGCTTCTTTGCTCTTCGCCCTCTCGCGGCTGTAGACGGTAATGTTTTAACTTTAACTTCAATGGTAAACAGGGAGAGCAAGCGACAGTGCAGTCAATCGCTTCTGTCTTATTGTCGTTCTGAGCTCATTCTTCACTCGTTTTAAAAAAAAACTTTCGCTCCCAGCAACATTTTTAATTGTAGCTAAACGTCTAGCATCCTTGTCTTTCTTTAACCTTCTTTTTGCAAAACCACTCCATTGACGTCTGTCCATTTTGATTCATTTTCTGTAGCCGTTAAAAAAATGACACATTTGCGCGTACTTGTTGTGGACCAACTCAACTCAGACAGGGACGGAAGGGGGGGACTGACTGATAGTGGTCATGTAATATTTATTTATTTATAATTTATTATTATTATTATTGTTGCTAAGTTAGTGTTCATAAACAAGTTATATATGGTCTTTTAAGAATTTCAAGTTAATAATAAAACAATTTACGAAAAATATTTTTAAAGCTTGAGTCATGTGGTGCCCCCTTAGTTGTTGTGAATGGTTGGTGCCCCTGGGCACTGGCCCAAGTGCCCTTATGGATAATCCGGCTCTGGCTCAATAATCTTGACTAATTAAACTAATTGAGAAATGAGTTGGGATTTCACTGCATTTATTTTGGTAAAGCTTTTTTGTGGTTTCAGGGTGATGTGCAATAACTGGTGGGTACATTTCTCCATTTCCTATGAATTATTGATGTTCCCTTATCCCCTATGTTGTTGCAGTACCCTTCGGACTGAACATGTTTGCTCTCTTTGGATTTGAATCGTACTTAAGATGACAAAGGTCCACTTTACAGGGCACTTATATCTCCTCTGACTGTATATACTGTATGTCTTTGCGTGTGTCCAGGGGCATCCCTAAAGCCTGGTCATGGGCTCATTTCGGGCAGGGCAGTGGGGCGATCCAGTTGGATGCAGTACAGTGCACAGGCAATGAGCTATCTCTGGATGAGTGCCGTCACAGTGGATGGGAACAACACAACTGTGACCATATGGAAGATGCTGGGGTGTCATGCAATCCCTATACAGGTCTCATTCTATACACAGACACACACATACAAACATGACAGCCTCAGTTCTTTGGAATACCTGAATCTGATTGGTCTTTCACAATATTCTGTGACATTTACCCTAATAAAGTTAGTTTTCCCTAGCAAACAGTTTTCTGCATTATGTATCACTCCTTGTTCTCTGTGTTCTCACATTAAAAAATAATTATATTGACTCTAATCAATATTTCATGTCCACTTATTATTTATCTGGTAAGTAGACATGTACACTGAACAGAATTATAAATGCAACACTTTTGTTTTTGTCCCCATTTTTCATGAGCTGAACTAAAAGATCTAAGACTTTTTCTATGTTCACAAAAGGCCTATTTCTCTCAAATATTGTCCACAAATCTGTCTAAATCTGTGTTAATGAGCACTTCTCCTTTGCCGAGATAATACATCCACCTCACAGGTGTTACATATCAAGATGCTGATTAGACAGCATGATTATTGCACAGGTGTACCTTAGGCTGGCCACTGTAAAAGGCCACTCTAAAATGTGCATCACACAGCACAATGCCACAGATGTTGCAAGTTTTGAGGGAGTGTGCAGTTGGCATGCCAACTGCAGGAATGTCCACCAGAGCTGTTGCCTGTGAACTGAATATTCATTTCTCTACCATAAGCCGTCTCCAAAGGCGTTTCAGAGAATATTGCAGTACATCCAACCGGCCTCACAACCGCAGACCCCATGTAACCACACCAGTGCAGGATCTCCTCATCCAGCATCTTTACCTCCAAGATCGTCCGAGACTAGCCACCCGGACAGCTGCTGCAACAATCGGTTTGCATAACCAAATACTTTCTGCACAAACGGTCAGAAACTGTCTCAGGGAAGCTCATCTGCATGCTCATCATCGGGGTCTCATTGGCGGTCAGGTTATGGTATGGGCAGGCGTATGTTATGGACAACGAATGCAGGTGCATTTTGTTGATTGCATTTCGAATGCACAGAGATGCCGTGATGAGATCCTAAGGCCCCATGTTGTGCCATTCATCCACGACTATCACCTCATGTTGCAGCTTGTTAATGCATCGCCCCATGTTGCAATGATCTGTACTCAATTCCTGGAAGCTGAAAACATCCCAGTTCTTGCATGGCCAGCATACTCACCGGACATGTTACCCATTGAGCATGTTTGGGAAGCTCTGGACTGTTCCAGTTCCTGCCAATATCCAGCAACTTCGCACAGCCATTGAAGAGGAGTGGACCAACATTCCACAGGCCACAATCAACAACCTGATCAACTCTTTGCGAAGAAGATGCGTTGCACTGTGTGAGGCAAATGTTGGTCACACCAGATACTGACTGTTTTTTGGACCCCCTCCCAGAACCCCCAAAACAGTAAAACTGCACATTTTAGAGTGGCCTTTTATTGTGACCAGCCTAAGGCACACCTGTGCAATAATCATGCTGTCTAATCAGCATCTTGATATGCCACACCTGTGAGGTGGATGGATTATCTCGGCAAAGGAGAATTGCTCACTGACACAGATTTAGACAGATTTGTGAACAATATTTGAGAGAAATAGGCCTTTTGTGAACATAGAAAAAGTATTATATATTTGAGTTCAGCTCATGAAAAATGAGGGCAAAACAAAAGTGTTTATAATTTTGTTTATGATTTACAGCAAGCAGGTTTTATGGAAAAATAAAGCCCTTCAGGATAACATAAAACTTTGTTTCAGTTACTACTTCCATTGGCAATAGAGAAACTGTGAGAGAAAATGTGTGTATATCGTTTGTGTTTGCATATGCATTCAGATGGCGTGGTGAGACTGGTAGATGGTGATAACCCATGGGAAGGTCGTCTGGAAGTATATCACTCCGGGGACTGGGGCACGGTGTGTGATGACAGCTGGACGGAGCAGCATGCACAGGTGGTCTGCAGACAGCTGGGATTCAGGTGCTATTCTTTCATCCTGTCGGTAGTTGTGTATATACATTAGATATATTACTTAAAACTGAAGAATGATATGTCAGAAAAAATAGAATTTTTGGTGATACTTTTTTTTCAAGATTCTTTGATGAATAGAAAGTTCAGAAAACAGTCTGCTAAAATTGACAAGATTTGTGCATGTGACAGTTACAGTTCTCCACAGAGAATAGATCAACTTTAGCCTACATGTTTTTATACATGCAAACCTTAGGTACATTAATGCCTTGAATTAGGAACTTAAAGGGGTTTGTTTTGCAACTGGCTGCAGGGATTTAGTAATCAAATTCACATAGAAGTGTCCTACACAATAGTAGTGCCCAATGTGGGGGCGTATAAGTGTCTCTATGGGATCTATATGTATACATTAAGTATTTTGCGGAAGAATTTAAAGTGGCTTTATGTTATTGGGAATTTATCATGAGTGTGTGTGTGTCCATGTAGGGGCGGTGCGGAGGTCGCCTCCGCTGGCGCGTTTGGAGAAGGAGCAGGGCTGATTCTGCTGGACGATGTGGATTGTGAGGGGAGCGAGAGCTCTTTGCTTGAGTGTAAACATAGTGTGTGGGGTCGACACGATTGCTCTCATAGCGAAGATGTTGGAATACGCTGCCACAGGGTAGAAAACAATGAGGTCCCACTGGCTCCAGAAAGTACTGGTAAGATATTTTCAACACACACCAACACATGCGTCAGTGTGTGTGAGTAAGGCTTAGTGTGAGGCGCAGATTCATTGTGCTGATAGACTCTGTGTGCACCGATTTTACCCTTTCTGAAATTCAGAGGGGATCTAAATGTCACTTGTTGACAGAGGCCAGGAATAAACGCAGCCATTGTTGTTTCTCAAGCGCTTGCCTTTATTGATAAAAACTTCCATTTGAATTTCAATAAAGAATTGTGTAGCCCTTGGCATCCACAATGCTACCTTTGACATTTGACGGTGTAACATTAGAGAAACATGATTTTTACCCCACTATACAAACACAATTTCAATCTAAACTCCATTATCATATAACATCACTACTCTTTTTGCTCCCAGTCTGTGACATTTTGAGTATGTTTGAATAGGTATGTTTGAAATCTTAAGTTCAAATGGCAAGATTCATCAAGATGTGTGTGGCTGTGTAGTTATAGTTGCTTATAATGTTCATCTAAGCATTGAAAGATAAACCATGTCAAAATTCATGATTTTATTAAATCTAAAAAAGTTAGCTTTTTGTTTAAATGACTTTTTATATGATAAAGAGCATTACTGCCATTGATGGGAAAGAATAAAAAGGTACTTTAATTGTCACTTTGCTTTAATAGACTTTACATATCACAATTATGAGTATTTCTTGTAAATGCAACTTTTTACACTAGTACCCTTCTATCAAAGGGTTCATTCAGCAGGGTAACATTAAATTGGTCAAAAATGATATTTGAGATATTTAGAATGTTACAAAAGATTTCAGATAAATGCCATTGTTTTGAACTTTACACTCATCAAGAATCCTGAAAACAATTTGTCACCATTTCCACAAAAAATATTAAGCTGCAGAACTTTTTTCAACACTGATAAAAATAATAAATGTTTCTTGATCATGTGACACAATAGCTGCTTAATTATTAGATTTTTTTTAATCACAGAAATAAATTACATTTGAAAATATATTACCAAAACACATTTTATTTTAAATTGTAATATTTTATAATATTACTGTTTTTACTGTATTTTTTATAACTTTTAAAATCTTACCACCTCCAAACTTGTGAATGGTATAGAAAAAACAAACTTGAAAAATCTTTATTTGTCATAAAAACATCTTTATTTAACATCATTATAATACATCATAAATGCAAACATCGCAATTGAGATTTTATATCTCACAATAATCACCTCTATTTGTCTCAAAATGTAAATGTATACCTCAAAAACTCTTTCTTATTCTAGACTCTCAATTAACTCATTAATGAATTAACTAATAAGAATAATTTTTTTTTTCAGAAGGCAGAAACAGGCTTCAAAGTAAACATTTACTCATTAAAAAAAAAAAAATTAAATGATAAAATCATGCAGAATTTGTCAATCCCCAGACCGCTTCCTTGTTACATCTTTTTTACAGATAGAAATGAAATGCACAGAAAGCAGAATACACAGTGGTCATTATATTAAATTTTTCTCAATATTTAATCAAAATGTAAGTAAGAAATGATAACTGAAAACAGAGAATGTGTTGACAACTCTGTTGTTGTTCAGAAAGCAACACTAGGAGGAGCTAACACTTATGTTCGTTAGCCAGATGTTGTTAAATTAAACAGATTAGTATTAGGCCATGTCCAATCCAACACGGGTTATTTTATAAACAGAGTTTTTCCTTCCGTTTAAAAATAAATAAAATCTCCATCCACCCTGGCAGTTTTAAAAAAATGTGATGCATCTGCATGTGGACAAACAGGCAAACGGCATTGAAAAAGCTGCGTTTTGAAAATACCCACGTTTGTGTGGACATGGCCTTAGTTACTAGCTGGTGAACTACAACCCTTGCATCTCCTCAAACCCTCTAACAATGATATAAGCGCTACACGTAGCTCACGACAGCGCAGGGTGTACAGCAATGGGTTGATTCCCGAGTTCAGCAGACATAGAGTACTGCAGAAAGCAAATGCCCTTTTTTGTGGTTTTGAAAGCTCTGTCAGAACTACATCTGTCATCATGAAGGAAAGGACAGGCAGCCAACACACTAACAGAATCAACATAACGCATCCAAAAGTCTTTGCCAAATGGATGTCCAAACGCATGCGTGCTCCCTCTGGATGTTCAGCGGACATGTTGGCTTCATGTTTGTGGGCCAACCACACAATCAGAGCATAAGCTAGCAGTATGAGGATGATCACCACCAACACAAGACTAGCAAAGAATGCTAGATAGTAACGATCCACATAAGGAAAGAGTTTGGAGCATGATTGACAAGTCTGACAACTCCAGCCCATCAGAGGAAGGAAGGAAATGAGGGCAGCCACGACCCATAATGTCCCAATACACACCAAGGCTCTTTTACATGTCAGCAGCACCTTGTAGGTGGAAACCTTGTAAATGGCATGATAGCGGTCAGCTGCCATCACTAGCAGGCTTCCAACAGATCCTGTAAACGCCATGGTCACGCCACCCAGCTTAAACAGATAAGCTGTTTTGTGAAAGGAGTCTTCCGGTTTAAAAAGGTGGAAATCCAGGAAGCTGATGGTGTAACAGCAACAAGCAATTGTGTCAGCCAATGCCAAGCTGCCCATAAACAGGTACGACGGATGTCGCCGCAGGTTCCTAGAGCATACTATGACAACCAGAACGAGCACATTGACCAGGAGACTGAGAGGTGCGATCACCAGACAGATGGTGCCAATGGCCACCTTCTCTGTGCTGTTCAGCACAGTGTAGACATTTTTGCAGGAAATATTCATCATTTTAATGATGGAAGTCTGTGAAAATACAGTATATTATATCATTATAGATTTTCACAATTGTAACCATGGCCCACAAAACCAATCATAAGAGTCTTTTTATACATCATCTGAAAGCTGGATAAATAAGGACAGTATTTGGCGAGAAACAATCTGAGGGTGCCAAAAAAAAAAGAGAAAATCGCTTTTAAAGTTGTCCAAATGAGGTTCCTAGCAATGCGTATTACTAATCAAAATGAAGTTTTAATATATTTATAGTATGAAATGTAAAAAATATCTTAATGGAACATCTTTACTTAATCTTTACTTAATATCCTTCATTTACTTAATTTACTTGATATTGGTATAAAAGAAAAGTCTATAATTTTGACCCATGCAATGTATTTTTTGTATTGCTACAAATATACCCCATTGACTAAAGACTGGTTTTGTGGTCCAGGGTCTTGTAGTTTTTTCTTTTCTTTTTTTTATGTTTTACTCACCCGTATGAATCTGTTATGAATTGTGCTTCTTCCTTGTGTGGTCTGTTGTCACATTTAACCCAGCACGTTAAAAAGAAAAACAAAACTGAACCTAATACACAGAAGCTGTACAAACCCATCGGCTACAAAAACAGGTTGAGTGTTTTTTCTTCTTTTTTTTTTTTTTTTTACAAATTGCAGATTTGTGCAGATCAGATCTTTTTCCATTTCCTTTATGGTTTTCCATTTCCTTTAGAGGGCAAATATCTACAAAGTTTAAAGTCTAACTAACTGCCTGAACAACAGTGACAGCAATGAATAATAATAATACATGTGATAGATGTAATAATAATAATTATAATAGTAATATGAAGATTGTACTTTCATCAGAAAATAAATTAATTAGTCAGCTAAGAATAAAATATATTATGTATTATTATATGTCAATGGAATGGAATGCACTAACCTCTCTCAACACCTCTCTCAAACGTGTAGTTTTCTTTAAAGTCCTTTCTTCTGACGAGGAACAGAGTCGCGTGACAGACACAGTGATGAAGCTCAGCTCGTGGTGTTTGCAGTACACAAGCCACGGACGGTTAAGACAGCTGACTCTCTCTCTCTCACACACACACACACACAACGCGCAAAACTCTGCATTTTAACATTTAATAGCAAATACTTAAACTAATAACGAAATATACAGTAGCTGATTCAGAAGCGGCAGATTGTCATCGCGAAATCAGAATTATCTCCTCTCCAAGGTTCACGAAACAGTCGTCCATATAATGTGTTAAGTAATCCTAAAGATTATTACGGATCTACTATCGGAAGGCCAAATAAAGTGTTTTTGCTTTTGCCTAGATACACACAGCGTCTCCCAGACATGGCTGCTTCAACACTAACTGCGGCTACTGAAACCATGCCTTCTTTTTTTGCGTGAACATCTGGCCGGCATTACGTAAATATTTTCACTTAATGACATAGACATGTGCATCATATGACCCCTTTAAGAATAGCAAATTTGGAGACTCTAACTCATACTGTCTAGCGCCACTACTTTCACTACATAAAGTCCAAACTTTCACTCATGTTTATGCTCATAACTTTTGATCCGTAAGGCACAGAAGGAAAATTTATAAAATTTAAAAAAAAATTGACCAAAATGCTAATAACGTTTGAATAAATTGGGCTATTGTAATAGAACTGGTCTCAATATATTTTTTGGGTCATGCCGAGCACATTGATACCAATAATGGCAAAATTGTTATATTACAAGGTTGCTAATTTGTACAAAATTGTATGAATTCATACGACCTCACTCATATGATTTTGTACAATTTGTCTAGACCCCAGTGACAGGTTGGTTTCAGTAACTGTTTGTTTAATTGGAGTTTTTCCGTTATTTTGACATTTTTTATTTTATTTCAGTTTGTTTTTTCAACAATCTTTTTCATGTTAGTATTAGTTAGTATCTTGTTCCATGACATATACATTCTTAGCTGTTGACTAATTCATTTCCTCTCTGATAGAAGCTTTAAAGTAGGTTGATGTTTTTTTTTTAGTTTTTTTTACAAGTGGCAGATCTGTGGTTAGTGTGGTTGTTGACATGATGCCTTACTCTTTGCTGCTGACAACCACGTTAGGCTATGTTACTTATGTGTGTCTTTTATTTGATTTTAACATTACATGAAAAGACATGCACAACCCAATATACTTTCATCATGCAACATTTCTGAGTGAATTAGGATGCAGTATTTAATGAAAGTATTGTAGTGCAGGCCTTTTATCCATTAGGAGTTGCTTGAATTGTAACAGATGGGATGTTACATATTAGAGATTGAACAGAGGGAGGGGTTATAAAATAACAGATATTCAAGGCAATAACTGAAAATGAAATTTCTGTAACGTGCGCTGATGAGTTATGTACAATAAGATCATAAATGTGTGTTAAGAATATTCTGATTTCATGTTCATTTGATGCTATGAAATGCTTACTGTTCGTTCTAAAAATAGAAACGTTATTTTGAGGTTCAGCCTTTTCACTGACTGTTAAAAGCATGTGCCCACATGTCATGTTGTGGTTTAAGCTACACTGCTAGTAACTGTGCCTGTTTCTTTTACTCCTAATACATTATACAAGACTGAGGAGGATGTGCTTCTTTTGTCTGAAACAAAATACATTTCATTGTCTGCAATCACACCAAATTTCTTAAATCATTCATGTCTTCCAGTTCATTCTGTGTAACTGCCTGTATTATAATTAGCTCATAAGGAAAATTACTACTGAAAAACGTTCTTATTGTTTATTTTTAGGTTTACATTTATTTCTGAACATGCACAGTACTCCACGTGACACATTCCAAGCTCTGTTCTCTATTTTGCTTGCGTTTCTGTGGTTTCAGGGCCTCTGGTGCGACTGGCAGGTGGAGACAATAGAAAAGAAGGCAGAGTGGAGGTGTTTCTTAACGGAGAGTGGGGCAGCGTCTGTGATCATGGCTGGAATGATGTCAATGCTGCCGTCGTCTGCAGACAGCTCGGATTCACGTACTGATCCGTTTGTGCCATTTTAACTCAAAATAGCTCAGAAGCATCTCATTAGTACTGTGGAATATGATTTATTATTTCTCTAGCACATTGAATGCAGATAGATGAATAGAAGAAAATTCTTTGAATGTGTTTTTTTTTACTCTTTGTGGCAGTGGGGTGTCAAAAGCACGACCGATGGGTTATTTCGGAGCAGGGAAGGGGACCATTCATCTGACCAATGTGAGGTGCACTGGGAAGGAGTCGTTTCTCGGAGAGTGCCCTTCTAAAGGACAAGACAGCCACGCTTGTAAGCATGGACAGGATGCAGGTGTAGTGTGTGATTATTTGCCGGAGCCAGAGGCTGACATAGCAGTGGTGGGCACACACACCTGCGGTTTGAGAGCTGGCGCTGAGAGACGCAGCAAGAGGATTGTGGGAGGATATAAATCTCTCAGGTTAGCAGTCATCTAAATGTTACTGCGGTTCAATCAGTTCTTGAACACATGTTGTGGACATTTATTTTATTGCATTGCATATAATGTAAAGGTCATGCTTAATTTAAGAGGTATACTAGTTCAACCCAGTGAATTTATTAAAATGACTGTAATTATAATTAGAATATAAATAATTTGAAAAGCTTTCCATAGACCCCCACTCTGAAGAAAATACTTTCACTCAGAAATCGCTAGTAAATTTCACAAATAATAACAAATAAACATAAAGTTACACATTAAACATTTTTACATTTTTCAAGTTTTTTTTAAATAGTATTGTCTTGTAAAACAAATATCGTTAATTTACAAGAAAATAAAAATCACAGCGCACATTGGTCAATTAAACAGATCGCACATCAAACTCATGCCATAGCAGTGTTATTATGATAAACCAAATCTAAAACTATTAAAAAATAGATTTTGGTAATTGAAATAAAGTTGAAATATAAATATTAAAATAAGAAAAACTAAAATTGTTGATTTGGCAACAAACTGGAATAAGTTGAAGTACCAAATATAACACTAAATAGAAATATTTAACAGAAACTTCAACTTAAATAAAGCACTAATAAAAACAACAAAATTACGAAAACCTAATAAAATAGAAGTTAACTCCATATAAACGCCAGATCCATAAATTCTATGATAGTGTTTAAATAGCTTTTGAAATTGTGCCACAGACTTCTTTAGATCTAGAAATAGCCTACTTTGACTGTTATTTCTAAATATTAAGCAAAAATTTTATAAGTTTCTTAAAATGTACATGATTTACTTTCAAATTATTCATAAGTTCTTTGATTGCTAAAATTCAGTGTTAACACTGTATTTTTCCCTCAGTTGTATAAAACTGTTCTTTTACTTCAGATCAATTATAAACTTATTTTCTCTTTCTCCACCTCATCCATTGTGTGTGTGTCTCTATGTGTATGTTTATGTGCATATGTATACCCCACAGGGGTGAGTGGCCCTGGCAGGCGTCCCTGTGGCTCAGATCTCAATCTAAAGGGAATCAGCCTCTGTGTGGAGCCACTCTCATCAACTCCTGCTGGCTGCTCACTGCAGCGCACTGCGTTCAAACGGTAAGAGAGACACCTGCTGGACACCAGTGCTGTTGGCTGCTACACCTATAGGCTCCTCAACTACCTCCGACTTCATAATCATTTTTTACTGACATTGAACTGAAATTACAGACAGCACAAAAATAAGAGGCCAATTTAGAAGCACTGTGAACTGTGTACATGTCTTCCAGATGCCATCTGGCACAAATACATTTACTTTTAATTTAAATTAGAAAACTTATTGAAGCTTTAATTATCTAATAATTACTGTGTTTTTATATTCGAAATAAATGAATACTTTTATTCATCTAAGACAAATTCAATTGATCAAAATTGTCAGTATAGACATGTTTAATGTTTAAAAAATTCTGGTATTTCTAAAAAGTCGTATAAGAAATGTTTTATAATAAGAAATGTTAAGAAAATCAATATATTAGACTGATTTATGAAAGATCAGTTGACAAAAAAGACTGGAGTGATGCTGAATATTTCATCATAGGGATGAATTACATTTTAAAATATATTAAAATAGAAATCGCTTTAATGTTTCACAATATTACTAATTTCTGTATTCTGTATTTTTAATCAAATATTATAAAAAAAGCCTTAGTGGGTGTAAGAGACTTCACAATTTTGAATGTTAATGATGTATTTATGTGTACAAATCATTGCTCTGTAATGATGCAGCAGTCGTGCTCAGTTTTGGAATAATTAGCATGAGACAGCTCCTGTAAATCAACACTAAAGTAACACTTAATTAAATTAGCAGTGGGTTGAATGAAATAGTGGTGCATCTTCTGCAATATGAATGAATGTCTTGATTCTACAGGTTTGGAAGTGATGCTTCACGGTATGTGGTGAAGCTCGGGGACTATCACACGAAGGAGCAGGATGATTTTGAACGTGTGCTCTCTCCAGAGCGTATAGAAGTGCACAGGAAGTACCGAACGGAGAGCTGGGAGCATGATGTGGCTCTGATCCGACTGAAGGGCTCTGAGGGGAAGTGCGTGTCCTTTAACCCTCACACTAATGCCGCCTGTCTGCCTGCACCTGGTAGTAAGTGGGGCAAGAGACCGGCGTCATGTGTCATCACTGGCTGGGGAATGACAGGTAATGTTGGCCACAATTTTGCATAAATTTTTTTAATTCTATATATATACGTTAATTTATATAAAATATCATTCAGACTTTTCAAATCTTTAAGGTGTTTTAATGTTTTTTTAAAAGAAGTCTCTTATGTTCTCCAAGGCTGCATTTATTTGAATACAGTAAAAACAGCAATGTTTTGAAATATTATTACAATTGAAAAGACCCGTGTTCTGTTTAAATAAATTTTTACATTTAATTTGTTTTTGTGATGGCAAAGCTGAATTCTCAGTCTTCAGTGTTACATGATCCTTCAGAAATCATTCTAATATGTTGATTTGGAGCTTAAGAAAAATGTCTTATTATTTGCCATTTTAAAAATAGTTTTTGCTGCATAATATTTTTATGGAAACTGTGATAAACTAATGTACGATGGTTTAGGCCAATAAGATTTTTTTTGAAGACACATTAAACTGATCAAATGTTACAAAAGATTTTTATTTCAAATTTAAGCTGTACATTTAAATTTCTATTCAACAAAGAAACCTGGAAAATATGAATCCTGAATCAACAAAATGTTTCTTAAGTACCAAATCCAAGACTGGAAGACTAAAGACTGGAATAAATGGCTGCTGAAAATACATCTTTGCCATTTTTTCTTTTTTTTTTTTTTTACAAAATATTATATATAATAACAGTTTTTATTTATTTATTATTATAGTATTATTTAACAACATTACTGTTTTTACTGTATTTATGACCAAATCTTTGCAGCCTTGGTAAGCATAAAAGACTTCATTCAAAAACATATGAAAATTTCATTCCATATTAATCTAAAGATTTTTATTTTATTTTAACATTTTATTAGTTACATTTTGAAGTTATAATAGAGATAGTTTTTCTGTGTTCCAGAAAAATCATATAGGTTCCACATAAAATCATATAGGTTTGGAACAACACTGGGACAGAAATATAATTTTTGAGCAGCTGTCCCTTTATATGGATTGCAAATGTTGTTTCACCTTTTTGTTTTTCACTTATTTTTCAGACACTGAGCATCCCAGCACTCTTCTTCAGGCCTGGGTTCCTCTTCTGCCCTCATGGCAATGTAAGAAGCGTTACGGCGAGCGTTTCACTAGCCACGACATGCTGTGTGCCGGCAGTATGACATCTGACCTCAGAAAGCATGCTGACAGCTGCCAGGGCGACAGCGGGGGTCCGCTAGTGTGTCAGGGTGAGGGAGGGCGCTGGGTACTGACAGGGGTCATTTCCTGGGGTCACGGCTGCGGTGACCCCTCTTACCCAGGTGTGTATTCACGCGTCAGCCGTTACCTGCCCTGGATCGAACAGGTGACGCACAGCACCGCCCCTCTCCAGCACTGAAGCTCCAACCACTTTCTCTGAAAACCACCCTCCCCATCATGCTTCAGAGAACCAAGACTCAATGACAGAAAAACAAGATCCTGAGAGCGTTTGACACCTGCTATAAGCTTTCAACACCCTGGATCTTAATTCCTCTGTATTCTATCCGTACAATTCAATTTAATGTCTTTAACATTTAGAGATTAGGATCTTTCCATACTCGCAGACTGAATCCGTGAAGGTCTCATTCATGTAGGACAATATACAACGACCAGTGTGATGGTAAATGGACAGTTCACCTCAAAATTACATTTCTGTCATCTTTTAGTTCCAAACTCGTGTGAGGATGATTAAACAATGATAGGATTTTCATTTTCAGGTGAACTGGCTCTTTAAAAGAGTGTGATTTTAATGTGCATTTAAAATGTTTGTAGTGCCGTCCAGAGGCTTCAGTGCATGTCAATGTATGTATTGTATTTAAAAGCCATTCGATGCAGCTGCCCAGGCCTTCTGCAGGGTAGAGAATGGTAGCATAAGCTCTGCGAAAGCAGGTTTATTCCTTATTCTGTGGTGGTGGAAGAAATGGAATGGATTCCTCTACTATCCTTATTTAACAGAAGGCTTGAACTGCACCTCTAATCTTCGAGGAAACATTATTAGTGTTGTGGATTAGCCAAATAAAATGAATCGCTTAGGTTTTTTAGATAGCAACAGTCGAAGTGATCTTTAAAGCCGTGTGTCTTCTATGTGTGTCATACATCTAATGCAGTTAGAAGTTTTGATTTTTAATCATATACAGTAAATCATGTTATTTGATGCATTGGTTTACCAAGTACGCTCTGTATCAGTGCTGATGCACACAGTTCTTAAGATAAATGACTCAATATGTTATTTTGTTTTGTCTAAGACTTAGTAGAAGTTTTAGGGCATAAATGGCATTTTATATTCATAATAGTGAATCATTTAATGTGACTTTTCTCTTATTTGTCATGGTGATTTACAATACAATGTGTGTCTTTATGTAAATGCAGTATAACAATTGATAATGGGTTTTGTCTGTGCAAATGATAAAATCGAGAAGTTTTTCATTTCTAATGCATAGAAATAACAAGTTTGGGACAGTGACTATATTTTGTTTGACAGTCAGCTTAATGAGATTTTATTTTGTCGCATCTCTTACTGTTCCTGTACTTTGTCCTGTGAATTGTGTGTTTTCATCCAGTGGGTGGCGATATTGTGTTTTCTTTTCTTTTTCTCAGATCTGTTCTGTGCAGAAGGAATCTAGAATAGATTATTCAGTCCGTTTCATATTTTAAACCCCTTCTGACTGTTTCTTCATCAAAATTTCAGAACAGAATTTCAGTGATATTCATGCAAATAATGGTAGATTTTAGTATTTCCCCTGCAGAGAAAAATGTTAGTAAAAAGGGCTCTTTAAAACTGGTCATTAGGAAAGGCAATATGCAAATGTAAATAGGAAGTGACATAACAGATGATGATGATGCATGGCAGAAAATGTAAAAGGCAAGTGCTTCAAATACATTCAAATTTGTAAATCAAGTTTTTTAAAAAAAAAATAATTGCACATTTGGACTCAAACTATTTCTAGTTGTGTAAAATATAAATGGCTGGGGCAAAAGTATTATGACATTAAAAAAAAAAAAATCATGACTTGGGTATATCTCATTGGCTAAAACTTTGCTCTATTGATGCCAAAAATAAGAATCGCTCCCTAAAACACCGACTCAGTTTACTGCAAGATTTAAAATAAAAGCCAGTTCTTAACATTAAAAAAATATATTCAGCCTACTTCAGTATTAATGCATATTGTCTTACAAATTCTTCTAATAACCTGGTATTGCCTGCTAAATTAGTTAACAGGCATATATTATTAATATGTTCTTAATGTTAGAGGAACCATGCCTTCCGATGGGCCTGCATACTTCTACAGCATTATATTGCTATAAAACCATTAGGCCTACACATTCAAAGTGGATTCTCAAGAAAAAAAAATGGTTTGGTTTAGATCTCAAAGCACTTTTTTATTTATTTATTTATAGGTACATTGCGGAGATGTATTAAATGCAAACTGGACTGAACTGAGTGCTCCTCCTCTCTAAAGACTGACTTCTTTCTGTGTTTTGGATGGTGCCTGCTTAGATCTTCAAAAGCCATTTTAAAAGCAAATTACACTGGCCTCTCAGAAGACTACTTAAAATGGCCAATCCCTGCATCAGAGCTTTGGGATTCTTCATCAAGGGCCGTGATAAGGAGCTCATCTTCCTGACACACTGGAGAGGGCTGATGTATGTTGCATGTCATGCAAGCATCTGTTTGTATGTTGATGTTCTCAATCATTACCAAGTCTTTGATTTTCTGTAAAAAAAACAAAGCTTTGAATATTTTCATCTGTGACAAGTGCCAAAATAAAGTGACCTCTTCTTGTGGCATTCTATTGCTTCACATGGTTTTATTATTTATATTTATTAGAAATACATCTTTGAAAATTATTTGCTCAATTTGAAATGGATTACAATTAGAATTTGATTATAATAATAAGATATTATAGGCTACCACTGGTTTGTGCTGCAAAAATGCCTTTTTTTCTTTTCTTTTTGGCTGTTTGGCACATAATAAATATATTGATAAAAAAAAATTAAATAATCTTTGCCATAAAGCAATATGAGTCTGTTAGTTTTAACCTTTGTCTGGTTTATACTGTAATCCAAATTTACCTAGCCTATTTTTTTTTTTTTAATGAGCTGTGCCTATGTCACTCGGAAAAAATGTAAAAAGACTCTAACAATGAATAGCTGATGCTAGCTCAGCCTAATATGGTCATTTTTCTAATAATAATAATAATAATAATACTTACATTTTTTAATGTATTTATTCAGTAATTTTGCACTTTTGGATTTAGTTATCACAGCTATGAATCATGATTTTGTACTTGGTGATTGGTTTGCAGGTGGTATTGCGCATTACTGACAGCATCTGACTCGACAAAAATATTTTTTAAGAGTAGCATACCTAAATTTAATATGTGGGCTGATCATTATATAATATATAACATTAAACATCTATACTTATATGTAATCGTTTTATTAATATATATCGATAAGTTAATAATAATCGATTTATTTAATTGTTTTAATGTATTACCTAAACACATTATTCATCAGATAGAATGTTTCATTTAAAAAAAATCACCTGGTCATTCTGTAAAAACAGCTGGTAGGCAGTACACCATCACGGGGTGTAGTGCATGGATGGAGGAGCTCAGAACTTTGGGCTGTTTTGAAGAACCTCCCCGCGCGCCCGTCAGCTGCTCTCGCGCATTCGGCGCGGGCTGAAGATGGCGGAGCAGCGCGAGCGGCGCAGGATGCGCTCACGAGACATCAAAGTTCTTTCTGTGGCGTTCAGTTGATTCGGATTTTCACGACCGCTCTCGTAGTGGCCATTTAAAAAAAAGGTAAGCGGATGCGTGATGAGTGCTGTATTGCATGTGCGAAGTGTAGATCTGTTTCCTCTCTCTCGAAACACACACACACACATACACACACATACACAAACACACTGGTTTGGCGTTGACTTCAGTTGCAATGTGGCAGTCCGACAGATGCAGGAACAACTCGCTTTCAGCCTGAAGCAATGCATGAGGACTAGAGTGTTGCGTGACATGTTCGAATAACAACTGGGTATGTAATTGTTTGTAGATTAAAGAAAAAGCGGTGCTATTATTTGCAAAGTTGTAATGTTTCCACCTCTGTTTCCTTGAGACCACATTCTTGTCAGAACAAGATAGAGGAGAGACCTGTCAAAATGTTTAAATGCCCATTTAAATGGGGTTGTTTTCTATTTGTATAGTTTGTGTTGAGCTTTTATAAATTAAAAATGGAAACGAAGAGGCTGTAGCACATTTATGTAGGGGAAGGTTTTTTATTATTGTTTGTAGCACAGATTGACAGATTTATTTGACCGTTTAACAATTATTTTTATATTTAGTTAAGTGTCCAATAAACTGATTTTTACTTTTTGACAGTAATGATGAGTAGAATACTAAATAAATATATATTAATTTGATAAATGATATAATAATTACTGTTTTGTGATCTAAATGTTAGCAAATTTTCATTATTGTTTCGCTCTAATGCCAGTTATTAAGCTAAAGATTTTTGTTTGAGAATGAATGTTGTTAAAATTGCAGCTTATTTATCCACAAATAATGTATTAAGTTATTTTTGCCTGTAAATGCCATTGTTGGTGGTCTTATTTAGAGAATGAGCATATAATGCCCAAAGTAAAAGAACTGCTATTGGTTCGATATCGGTTACAATATATAGTTCAAACCAATTATCGGTCAATCAACAGCCCTTTGTTTGCAGTCATTTCCATCTAATTCAAATTACAAACAAACCTGTTGATGTTTCTTTGTTCTAAAGCATGACTTGTACAGGCTGGAATTGTTTTGTTTTTGAGTTATTGTCTGCGTGCAATCTGTGACATTCTGCCAAGGTGTGTGGGAAGTTTTTTCTTGATGTGTTTTTGTTTTTGTTATGCACATCAGATATGTTTTAGAGCAAAAATAGGGAGGTGTGCAGATGAAGTTGATATTTACTGTCATTCTGACATAAGAATATCAGTTAAATGATATATTTCAGAGTACAAGGCCTGTTTGCTTTTGAGATGCTTCTTAAAGTTCTATGTTTTGAGGGAATAGCTGGACTGTATGATTAGGAAAGCATCTGTTTTCGGCTAGATAGGTTCACTGGCTGTGCATCCAAGCACATTGATTTCTGTGATTCTGCGCTATAAATTATGAGTCAAATGAAAATGAAGTCTCATATAATGTACTGTTGATAAGATATTCGTGGTTCCATATAAAAATGAAATGTTGGGTGAATCTAGAGAGGAAAGACACAAAAGACCTACGTTTTGAAAGAAATGACTACTGTTGCTGGTGGAGTGATGGCACATTTGAAATGAAATTATGAAAGTCGTTTTTTTTTTTTTTGACGTTTTAGCTTCGACTCAGTAATTACATTCGGCAGCTATTGAAGTAGGAGAAGAGAATAATAAAAGATCTTCCGCCTCCTTTGAAATGAACCTATTAATGCCTCTCACTCGACTGTGGAACCCAATGAGTGCTGGTCAGACAGCTGAAGATGAATACAAGTCATTGAGTGCCTCATTGATGTCCTTGATGAGTCAGATATGATTAAACATTGTTGCTAGTAGGCTTCATTTTGCTTCATGAGGAGCTCAATCAGTGCTCAATAAAAGTGGAGCCAAACCTGTTTACGTGCTTACTGTGTAAATAGACCTACCTTATCTGCTCACGACAACCACCTCCTTCAATCTGTCATACCCTGGATGCACGTTACACACAGTTACACATGCACGCACTCTTATAAATTAGTAAATGACCTTATTTGTAATGCACTTTCATGCACACATAATACTGAATGCTTAATAAATTATTGCTATATTTAATGGAACTAAACAAAATGTGGTTCGTTTGTTTGTGTTTTGTCAAATTAATTAATATGCAGTAGTGTAGCACCCACAATGGACCAATTGTCTGCTAATAGTTTTTAGTGTTCTATTGTCATTTGGTTGTTCCATAGTTTAGAATTTATGCAATGCTTTTTCATTACTGTTTCAGAGTTGGTTTTATAAGGGGGCTGGCGTGTTGGCGTTCTGTTTGTGGTTTAGAATGCTGCAATGGCTGGTTGCAGTCCCAACCAATACCTATAAAACGTTCCTTCAGTTCCCAACGAATGAGTTGCTCTATGAGTCACAGAGTACTGATTTTGTTTTGAATTTATTAACTGTAAGACGTTTTGTTGGGTTCTGCTTCTCTGTTCTTAAAGGCCTAAAAGGCAGTTGAATTCACTGAATTTCCATAATGTACAGATAAGGCTTTTTTTACAATGCACATGCTCAGCACACAAATCTGTGATTGTGGACAAAGCAAGAGAAATTCTGATCGTAAATATAGTTATATGTAATTTTGGATACAAAATAGTCTCTTTTACCCAATAATTGTTGCTATGTATTTGTGCTTTCGTGTTGTTAGCTTAGCAACATGTTTTGTTGCATTTGTGCCTTTCAAGTGGAGTTAAAACATAATTATGGGTTCCGAGCACATGAATGATCAAGCAAAATCTTATTTCAAGTGAGAAAGTAGATAAATTCTAGAATGATAAATGAGTTGCTGAGTCGTGGCGTTGGAAAGGTCATGTCTGTTTAAAACGTGGAGGAAACATTGATCTGTAATATTGATAGTAAAATATTTAGAATCTGTGAATGCATTCACGGTTTGCTTAATGTAACACATTTATTTTTTGATACAGTGCCATGTATTAGTAGTACTATTGAATGTATAAGCGCTATGGAATTCAGAACTTTAATTTTAAATTATAATGCATTCTGTTCAAAATATAATACTTTTGGTTCAATCGGATCCTAACTGATCCATTTCAGTTAGGATGCTGCCTTAGGCTATAGACAGCAAGGCAGCTAGGTTTTGAGCAGAGCCTCTATCTGTATCTTAGGGCTATCAGTATAACGCTTAAAATATGAATAAACACACTGATAGTTTGAGTTACAGTATGATCTGTTTAGAAAATGACAAACAATAGGGAAATCACCCATAAGGTCCGGTCTGGATTTTAGTTGCCTGTTGTTTTCTGTAAGATATGACATTTCATTATAAATCTGACCATGGATTTCTTAACTTGTAGTTATAGCCATGACATTTGTGCTCTGTAAATGGCTGAAGGTACTTCTTTTGCTCTCAAATAATCCTTTTGTCTCTTTATCAGAGCTGTAAACCCCTCATGATAGAGACATCATGAGCATCTATGTGGGAACATTCACATTTAAACCAACAGGTGAAAATGTCAGCTCCGTTTAAACTAGGATCAGGATGCTAACAATAGAGTGCATGAAGGAAGGTAAAGGTAGTGTCTTCAAGTCTCCCAGTTGAGCATGTCCTGTCCCCAGGCAGAAGTCTCTAAGTCTGCAAGCCGAGAGTTGCCGCTCTCCCTCCGAGAAGGAAGTTAGGAATGGATGGTAGTAACGTTGAAGAAGCCGGTGGGGGGGAGGGTGACAGACTGCTCCACGGGGAGCCAAGAGCTGTCTGGTCAGGGATCAAATTCTCGCACTGTTGGCTTGCTCGCATCCATAATTCATGTGCTTTTTTACTTGCAGAGGAAAATGGAAAATGTGCTGTGCTTTTTCCTCCAACTCTCTCCCGCTCTCTCTCGCTCTTGTATTTGCTTTTGTCCTTTCATTTCATCAACCCGGTCCAACTATTCTCTCTGACATGAAAGAGTCCGCTTGAAAGCAGGCCTTATTTGCTGGGAAATCCATAGATTTTTTGGGTTTGTTGGATTTTCATTTTTCCGCCTGTACTCATTCCTGTGGCTCTTTGTCTTGTTTTTCTTCTCATTGCTTTCATATAGGTTAGGGATGTGCAAAACTATGTACAGTCAAAATGGGTTGGCCTGTGAGTTGTGTGGATGACTAGTTGAATAGTCATCTGTCCTTAATCGCACATGTTTCCTCAAGTATCTATTTGTACCCAAAGCACCTGGAAGTTTAGGTGTGTTCACTTCACGTCTTACTGCAATTATAAGATTAAAACTTGTAAATTTTGTAATTAAAATACAAATAATGTTGTTAAGCAATTATTTCATCATGTATCCGTTTAATAATTTGTATAATTGACTTGTTAATAATGTTGAAATAATAAAAAAAAAAAAATAAAATAACAAAATGCAGCTTAATTCTGCTAGTAAATAATTTAAATAATATTTAATGTCCCAGTAAATATACTATTTAATAAGTATATTAATAAGGCATTGCATTTGTAAAATTAGATATTTACTGATATTGTTGTTTTGTCTACTCAAATGAAAAGATAAATTTTGCTGTTATTAGCTTTGCCATAGAAATACATAATTCTATGGACAATGTGAACAGCTGTGAGTAGCATCCCTTGGTTGTTGTTCAGTAATTAAGTAATTGTGTGAATGTAGCATTATGTTGCTAAGCTAACAACCTTATACTCGGAGCATTAAAACTAACACACATTCACTAAAATAGTAAATTTCTACAAGATATAACAATTTTGCATCTGCTTTGTATTAAAACAGAAAGACCACGTGTTAGCAGGGGGGAAAAAATCTAGAGAAACTAGTCAACCTAACTAATTAACTTAATCATCGTGACCCTTATACACAGGGTCACATGAAAGCAAGGGCCTTCTCTGCTTCGCTTATCTTTTTTTGAAGGGACCTTATGTAATAAAGATGTTTGCGTTCCCACAAAATGAGATCTTCTGTGTCCTAGAATCCTCCACCTTGTGAGATACAAGCTGCACTGAGCACAGCAGGGAATGTATTTTTCTCTCTAAAATCAGTTAACTCGGATAAAAATCCATTTCATTCAGTTCAGTGGTTTTATGTTGGGGAAGAAATCGGTCTTTCCTGTTTTTTATCCAATCGATTACCCATTCGGGCTTGTTTGACCAGCTGCAAAAGCTCACATGGCCGTCTGCTCGTATTGTCATAATAAGGTCAGCACACAGAATGTAAGACCACTGTTTCTGTCAGTAGCACCCCAGCAGTGCCTCATAATCAGAGATCAGACTTTGTTGTGATTGCTAATTGATCGTATGTTATTTACTCAATGTTTTCCTCATAGACTCACAGTATAACGAATTCAGGATGAACATCTCCTTATTGGCCAGCTGAAATAATCAGTCAATAGATCTGCTGTAGAACAGATTTCACTTTTCCGCTAAGTGGATTGATCTGTCACTCCAGGTTACCCGTGAACATTCGGCTTCCAATGCTCCCGGAACACAAGGAGGAAAACTGTCTCTCTTTACGTTTAGTAGACACTCTTTTTAACTGTTGGTGAAGATAATTTGAAACAAATTCCAAGCTTCAAATAATTTAAATGACTACTGTAAAGCTACCACTTAAAAAAAGAAAAAATCAGCTATGCTACAAGCTAAAGGTACGCTGCCAAGTTGTACACAATGTTTAGATTTTTTGTTTAGATTTTTTTTAGGGGTGCTCCGATCACGATCGGCCGATCTTTATGAGCATGTCGTCAGTAAAGCCGGTTCTCTAATCAGCGGTTAATTCCATCAGGTGCGTGATTTCACATAGAGCAGCTGTTACTACACAGAGCCATTGTTAACTGAGAAGATGCGCCAATCCACTTAATTTTCAGGGTTTATTGGCGCATCTTCTCAGTGAACAATGGCTCTGTGTAGTAACAGCTGCTCTATGTGAAATCACGCACCTGATGGAATTAACCGCTGATTAGAGAACCGGCTTTACTGACGAGATGCGCATTAACGATCGGCCGATCGTGATCGGAGCACCCCTAATTTTTTTTAAGGTCCCCTCGAAACCTAAAAAAAAACAATCGCAAACTACTTAAAACGACAGAAACCATGTTTGTGAAAAATAAATTTGAAGTGAAATTTGATTATTTATTATTTTTGGCTCACGTCCCATTCGATTACGTAGAGAAGGCAGGAATTATGACACATACTGCAGCCAGCCACTAGATGGCGATCAAAACACAAATAAGATCAAATAAATGTATACAATTTACCCACCAGTCTGATAAAATGTAAAATCATTACGAATTGTCATGAGGTGTTGAACAAAACTCTCCAACTGCTATACATAGAAGCTTTTTAGAGAGCGATATCTTTTAAAATGTGTAACAATTGGATGATATAATTTCATTTAGTGGATGATAGAATTTATTTTTGTAATCAGAGCAGCATTTATCTACTGTATTCAGCAATTCCATTCAATTTGAATGAATACATTTAAGTTTAATAAAACTAGAAAACACATAACTTAAGTAACATAATTCAAAATAGTGAACAATAGAATTTGACCCAATATTTTGGTCCAGTAAATAGCTAGATGTACTATCGATGGTCTTGTGCTATCGATTGCTAGTAGGCGTTCATAGTTGACTGTAACTATATCAGTTAGTGAATCACTATTTGCACTCCCATTGGTAGTCACCACACCACATCACTGCTCAACTTTATTTTACGACTTGTGGTCAACTCGCCAGCTCTCATTTAACCAAATGACTTCAGTTGCTTTGCGGGGGCAATCGCTGTCATTGTGAACACCCTCAAAACAGACTTATTCACATGCTTTCTATATCTATTATTTCATTAACAATGGGTGTGCCATCCTTTGTTTAAAGTGCCCATTAGAACAACCCATTTAGATCTGCCTTTCATTAACCGCAGAGCCTTTCTGCATTCATCACTACGCGACACTCCACCATCTGCAAAACCATTAGTTTATTTGCTTGGCAAGTCTGTATGTATCTTCATTCCCTTAAAATGACTGGAGGTTTTCTTCATGCTGGATTGCTTTCAGTCTTGCATCATTTACTTATGTTCTTTGGACTGGAGGCACTTCAAAGACTGTCATATTCATACCATAAATGGGAATCCCTCATTATGGCCTTTCATATTTCTTGGCCATCGTTTATCACACTCTGTTTTCTGTCAGAGAAATCTGTATAAATCAAAACATCAATGCAGAATATATTGCAAAGCATGTAGCGTTTGTTGTTGATTTCCATTTTTCCACAGTTAATCTAAATCGCTTTTCTAAACTAAGATAGATGCATCCTCCCTTATGGTCAGTGCTGGTCACGTTGTTCATTTATTTTCTGTTAGCCAGCACAAGAATTATAATTAGCTCTGTATTTCTGCAACAAGAGAGCTTGATCTTTGATGTTGTTTCTACATCACCGCACAGATGGAGAACTTTTCAGGATTTTTTTTTTTTTTTGAGAATGTTGTGAAAGCACCTTCTTCAATTTGCCTGATATAACCATAAATTGATCTTTCGAAACATGTTCTTGAAATAACACTCTAAGAATCTTAGTTCTGGAGCTCCAAAAACATATTAGGGTCAGTCAGTTCTCCCATGGTAGAAAATCCTGTTTCCCTGTACCCCTGTCGTAAGCTGTAATGTCTTCATACTGTAGTATATATGCCATTTCTGTCATCATTACCCACCCTCATAACCAGTTTGTCTTTTTTCTTATGTGGAAAGCAAAATAATATATTTTGAAGAATTATGTCAGACAGTGACTTTCATTGTACTGTATGCACAAACCAAAAAAAAGAGGTCCAAGTTCTTCAAAATATTTCCTTCTGTGATCCACAGAAATCACAGGTTTGAATTGCATTACAAATTTAAATTTTGGGGTAAACTATCCCACTAAGTATTAGGGTCTGAATCTTAGCTTATATCTGACATAATTGTCATTTTCACAGTTCTCTAATGGATCTTTTTCATGCAAACAGATGATATTTTGTTTTGCCTTAAATCTTGAACACTTGCCTATGGGACTGACCTCTACACAGAGAGCAAACAGTGATTATTTTGCTGCACAATACCGCTTCGACTTGTTGTGAAGCAGCACTAGCCATTAATTATAAAGATGGAGTGTATGAGGTGCATATATTTGCATATATTTGCATCTTTAATACCATGGCTTACTTCTTTTAATACATGTGATTTTGATAGATTGTTAGCCGTACATGCAGCCCTTAGTTAAAGGGAAGTTCATTCAAAAATGGCGAAAAATATTTATACGTTTAGCAAGGAGCCAATTCTGTTGTTCACAGGAAGCCACGAGGGTCTCCTAACACATCATCATGTTTTAAATGTCCTCACACAACATTTGAGCTGTTTTTTTGTTTTTTTTTAGTTATCTGATGAAAAAAAAAAGCAACACAAAAAAGACTCACTACATTTTCTCATTCAGCAGCATTTGGCTGTGTAATAGGATACTCCACTTTTCTTTAGTCTTTCTGAATCCACAATGAGATTCCCTCTCTCATACTGCCTTTTGAGTACCGGCATTAGCTGAGGGCTTTGTCACTGCGGGTTTGTGGGAAATTATATGCTTTGAATTCGAAGCAGGTGCTTTAGATTTTGATAAAAGGTCGGAGGAGGATAAATGCATTGTGGTCAACAGTTAGGTTAAAGGTTGTGGCTGTCGAGTAACAGTTGGAGTGATTGCTTGTTTTGAATTCTCCGGTCACAATGGTTCCCCTATCATAATGGTTAAATGTGGAGGTTTGCAGCTGCGGGGCATCCCACAGGGCCGCTAAATCCCCCTGCCTGTACTTAGACTGAGCTGAGCATCTCTCAGAATATCCCTAATGCTGTGCCTGTCTCCTGGGGAGCAATCAACTGCAACTAGCCCGTAATCTCATAAAGAGTGAGAGAGAGAGAGTGCTTCAAACTCAGCGTCGTATTATGAAAATCTTCACCTGCTTTTGGCATGGAGTCTTGCAGCCACGCTGTGCACGTGTCATAACAGTGGCTACACCTTGTCATTCAGTGCTTTCGGCGCTGTGAGAACATAGAGTTCACTAGATAAATTATGTATGAGTTATGAACATCCTCTGAGAGACGAGTTGTACTTTGGAAGGAGATGTCTTGATCGTGTACTCTTAAACATTAAAGATGCTGTCTTGGTCCTGTGGAGCTGTGCTCTGACTTTACCGCATCTGCTCAGGTTTGCCATCTTTAGCCTTGTCCTCCTGCGCCCCGAAGTAGTAATAACTCTTCCACGAGCAGTAGTTGCTGTTGGTGACAGGATGGAAAGCTTGCCAGATTCAACCTCAGGCCTGGGTTATGGGAGGTCGTCCAACAGCCGGTTTTCTATGGCATATTTCCATAGGGCCTCCACAAAGAAACTGATTAAAGGTGTTCTGCTGCGCTTTGAGAAACGAGCGACAGGACATGAGCTAGAACCCGACAGCTGTTGTCAGCTGGGTTAATGAATTTCTTCAAGACACATTGGATAACTTTCCATGTTCTCTGTACTTTCTTTTATAGTTTTTTTTTGTGCATATTTGAAGTTGATAATAAGGAAACATCTGTTGTTCTTTAAATAAACAGAAGTGGTCTTTAGGCCAAGGACCCCAGAAGGACGAAACAGGGCCCTCTGTGATGTAATGTACTGTATAGTATAGTGGTCGACATGTATAGTATATGTTTTTTGACAGCCGATGCCGATATCTTGGAAAGCAGGGGGCGATAGATATGATTTAATAAAAAATTATTATTCATATTTAAGAAATTTGAAAAAATAATTGTTAAAGAAACTTGTTTGTTTAGGTGACAGTATTTTTCACAAATAAATAAATATTTAATACAAATATAATTAAAGAAAGTAAACACTGTAACCAACAGGGCACTTGGTATGCTGGGAAGTTTGTGTGCACTGGGAATCATATTTTTCAAATAAAGCCAGGGTAACTCTCATTTTACATTCAGCACACAGAGAAAATGACATGAATATGACAGTGGGTAAATGCAAAAAGCGTAGTATAATTAGAAATCACAAGTTTATAGTTTCAACTATTCAATTCACACAAACTGACCATCAGAGAACATGTGATCATGCTGGATAAAAACGCACACTTCACAAGATCTCACAGCGGGATTCGACTAAGTTTGCAAGGTTTGTGAAATTAAAAGTTAATTAGTCATTCAAAGATTTGTTTAAATTATATAAATGCATATTTGCTTAATGCTGATGGCAAATGAGAAAGTATTATAATGTTTGCCTTTCTATTACTAATAGGCCTAAAATAAAAGCAGTCATTATAATACTTTATGCATACATAAATTTCTTTGTTTAACCATTCTATCTGATTATTAGACAGACTTCTATCCATGTTAGACAGAACTGTTAATGACGATGCTGAACAAGAGCGAGGATGCCTGCTCTCAGCTCTATCAAAATAAAAGTCCCGCCTCGAAACACATTGACCAAGCAGAAAAACTTATTGGCCAATGCCAATATTTAAAAAATGCAAAATATCGGCTGATTATTATGATATAATAATAGAATTTTCGGCTGATATTGGTTGACCACTGTATATACTATTATAATTATAATATATAACACTTGCATGAGTGATACCATATTAAGGTATTTACTTTATGGTGAAAAGCTTTTAAAATTATACAGTCATACATTTGAACATTTATATTTTAATTTGGAATAATACATTTTAATTTGGGTGGGGCAATAAAATATTTAGATGAACTTAACTTTTTAAATTCAACATTGGTTGGTTAATTTAATTGTATTATATAGTAAAACATAATATAGTATTATACTGTATATATACATTACTCTTGAAGTCGGGACTCAGGAAGATTTTTTTAATGTGCACCAAAGCTGCATGCATTTGATCAAATACACAATAAAAACAGAAATTTTGTGAAATATTGTTGACATTTGATATTGCATTATAAGCTTTAACCTAACAGATGTGCCCTTTGTCCTTCATTCAGCCCAATTCCTAAAGAAAAACAATTGAATTCCACACCAGTTATTTTTAGATTGAGATGTTTTGAAACTCATTAAACGCTGTCTGCTGAACCCTCCTTAGACTTAATTAACTTCATTCCATTGTTTGAGATTGAATCAGCAAAGCCATGATTAACCATCAACTTGTCCCTTCATCTGCCACAATCTGTGTCTTTACACATGCTAACAAATTTTACACATGCCGCAGGCACTATTAATCTATTCACCCTTTTCTTGCTTGGACTTCTTGCTCAGAGCATGGATCTTTTTCCTTCATGAATCGGAATGCTAAACACTTTACCCTGTAGTTCAGCAAAGGTGTCTCGTATAGGATTTCCGGCAGGCTGCCTGACCCCATTAGGTTTCGTTTCTGGTGCCTTAGCTCACAGCGGAACACTAGCTACATTGATACATGCACCGTGCGTTGACTTATTGTCTCTGAGACTCCAGAGATTAACCTAGGCCAACACGCCTGAGGGGAGGGGGTCTTATCTGAACCGTGAGAAAACTGGAAGCCATTGTTGGCTTCACTATGTCTGTGGTTAAATGTCTTTTTTTGTGGCTTTTACACAGTTTTATCTGCACAGGGCTCTTGCGATTCTTCTGAAGCACTATAAAAACCGCAGTGGGCAGGACCACAATGTGTATTTAATTTATTAAATGTGAAATTTCTCCAGACCCTGCAGTGAATTATTAAATTATAGCAGTCTGTTGTCTGGAGATCATCTGATCTGTGATGTGGGTTATACGTCTGGACGTTTAGTGGACTTGATAGCTGAATGCTTCATTTTTATGGCTTAGCCAGTGCCAAATATTGTTTTTGTCCTTGAATCCTAATGCCCCCAAAATCTAATGATTTTGTTGTCTTTGTTATGTGTAGTTTATCTTAAAGAACTGAGATGGTGTTGGTATTACTATCATGTTAGTCCAGGATATTGTACCATTTATCAAGACGAAAAGCCTCTAGTTGTCGGCAAGATGAAGAAAATAGAAATCTACTCCCTGCTCTTGAGGAAGATACTGGCTTTCTTTAAATTTAAACCTGTCTGGATATAGGAAAGGGCATAAAATAGCTTATTAGACCGCATTACTGTCATCTGTTGCTCACAGGTCTGGATATTATGTTCTTAACACAAGGTAATGATATTCTGTGCATTGGCCTTGGCTATAAGTGCATTCCAAATCACAGGCCTGCCATAAATTCCAGGTTTGCACATCTCATGTTGCTTAGCAATTGAATCGATACTAATACAGTTAGCTGCTATTCTGAGAAATGTCCATTTATCTCTGTCAGTCCAATATAACTTGCCATTAATGTGTGTATTTAGTGATTCTGGGTATTGTTTTAATACATAGTGACATAGTGACATGCAAAAAATGTTTTATAGGGACATAAGTTTATAAATCATATATTTTCAAAAAGGCATAGTGTATGTTTTTTAAATTATTAGTAGCTTACCAGATTTTTAGTGTTAAACCCTAAAAAACTGATGTGACAAACATATGATAATGTCTCAAAGTGAGAAATGTTGCATTCTTGTTTCCAATCATTATTAAACTAAAATCAGTTCTTCAAGCATAATAATTCTCATATATGTTAATTTTTATATAACAACTTTGAAAACCGACACCATTCTTATCTTCTGTCATTTTTGTTCATTTGATAAGCTTTACAATTCAAATTCATTTGACAGAGGATGACACAATTTACAGCTCCTCCCATTAACTTTCTTTTTTACTGTTATCACTTTCTAATTTGTGAACGAACACCGAATGTCATTTAAACTAGTATGACACTTTATTACTTCACTCTATTGCAATATTTTTAATCCTTAATTGCTCTCCTTTTTCCATTATAATACATTTTTTTTCTCCTTATAATTTCTAGTTCTTTCAGTACTTGACATCTTTAAAGTGCCTCTGCAGGAAAAAAGAGACTGAATTGCGGATTGATGCTAGACAGTGTGTATGCATGCGCTGTATATTATTAGAGGAATGAGTGTGTGAGTGAAGAGCAGAAGACATGTTTTCGCTCTGTATTGCCGTTTAAGGTTGGAGGAGCCTGTCTGAGACACGAGCTCATTAATAACAAGTGAAAACACATTGCTAGATTTAAACATGAATGCTGAAAGTGGATCATTAAACAGTCTGCAGAGTGCAGAACTACAGGTGTATGTTCGGTCAATGCCAAATTGCTCTATTCACCATGCACTTGTGGGAAATTATGTATCTTGCTATAGTGGAACACTTCATATTTTTTGTGCCTTTGTGTTGATCTCAAAGGTTTTTGTGTCCTTGGAAGTTTTATTTGACGCCTGACAATTTTATATTTGAAATATATTTTAAAATGTACTTTATTCCTATGATGCAAAGCTGAATTTTCAGCAATCATTTTCCCAGTCTTCAGTGTTACAAATTCCTTTAGAAATCATTTTCATATGCTCATTTTGTGCTCAAAAGCATTTTTTTTCTACTTGTTTATATTGTTTTTCTATTGTTATCACTTGTCAATGAAAGCATATTACCGCGAAGCTTTGTTTCGGGATTCTTTAATAAATAGAAATGTCTTTACTGTCAATTTAGAAAAAAATAATGCTTCCTTGTTTGCTATAAAAGTATTCATTTCTTTCAAATTTCTAAAATCTTGCTTACCCCAAACCTCTGAGTTATGTATAACGGTGTATATGTATAACGTGAAGTAAAAAAAATGACAGTAAACTAGAAATGTTAGGAAAAACATCATCATATTGTCCATCAATTTTAATGTTTTCCCTAATTATTTTTAGTCACTTTTGGCCTTTTAGTTTCTGTAGATGTTAGTATTCTCACTTTTGACATCAGTCTCAGTTTCTCTCTTTGTCATTGCATGTTTCCCACTTCTTTCTGCATGGCTGGAAACTTGACGTGAAGAAGGAATTCAGTGGTGCCAGCTGCCAAACCCTTAAATGCCCTCCATTCCAGACAGCTGCCTCTAACCCACTGACTCCTCTGATGCCCTCAAAACCTCTCCTCTGCATAGATATCTGTCTCCATAATATCACATCAGACTGACAGAACCACCAACCTGAACATCAAACACAGTGGAGGAGAGTATTATTAAATTTGATGACTGCATGCGTTGACAACCCGCTCTAGTCCCTTTGAATTGAAATGTCTTTCCTGGAAAATATTATAAGTGGAGCTGGTACTGAAATTTTAAATGCATCCCCTTAGCATTTAGCTGAGCCATTTTAAAAAATACCTCAAGATTTAATGTTCTCATTTCCAGACATCAAAAGCATGTTTTCTAGACATCACGCAGAGAAATAGTGTGTCAAATGGCGTTTCAAAGAGGATATTGTTCCTTCGCTCCACCTCCTTCCTACATGGATCTCAATGAAACCTGAAAGGTCACGTCCCCCCTGCATTTCTGTACATTAAAATGAAGTGTCATGCAGTACGATCGCAGACTAGATAGCTGCAGGGTTGTTTTGTCGAAGTTTCCCATGATAGATGAAAAGCGGGCTTTAGGCCATCAGGGAGATAGGGAACTTGTCAATGGAAGCTCTTCCCTGCTGTGATCCCTGTCAGTATTTTGACAGTCTGTTGCAATATTCAGATATCTTGCGATGCAACAGTCTCACTTCCGTCAGTGACCATAAATTTGTTTTGGCAAGTTTTCCCACCTAAATAGCACTGTATTTGGCAAGAAAAGTTCTAAATAAGGTTGTTGTTTTTTATTTTTCCCAGAAAGGGTGTTCGAATATTAGTTGAATATTAAATTCAGTCTAGACGTCTGTGAGTGAGTGTGGTGTAGGAAGACATTATTGCATCACTGCACAATGCTTTATTGCAAAACGCACCACTCTTTTATTTTTGCTATCATTTCAAAGTGAAGTCATTTTGACAGAACTTTAAAGAAAGGTAACATGATAGCCTACCATTTGCGAGAACACAGCGTGTAGGTGTCTGCCTGCCAGCATTAGGTTTTTGTTTGTGGTTTCCCGCAGTTCAGTGTGTCAAACCCTTTGATTCATATGAAATGGCTCCTTTTTATTTTTGTCATTTTTGTTTTGCATCTCCTAATACATGCTAATTTATTTTTAAAGGGGCATTTCACACTAATGAAAATTGTCGTCATACTCCACCTTCAAGGTGGTCCATCAAAGTTTTTGGAAATCACTGGAGTCCAAACAATATTGGACCCTATTCACATTCACTTTATGGATAGTGTTTTTTGTCAACTTAAACTAAAATTAAACAATAGTTTTATATGTAAATAGAAATAACCCCATTATTGAAATAAAGTAAAAATATTAATATAAAAACATACAAAAAGGAATGTTGTCTCAAGTAATTTAAATATGTATAAGCTGAAGTTGGCTAAAACTGAAATGGTAAAATGGTAAAAACCTTAACATAAAAACAAATAAAAAGGCGCATCATAAACCTGCCTAAACTAAAACAAATGAAAACTGAAAAAAAAAATATATAAATAGCAATACAAATAAATAGTATAATAACAATTAGACAATTAGCAATTAAACGCAGATGGGAAGTTTTATATTTTATATTTTGTTTCACAGAATAAAGAGTCCAACAGGTTTGTAGCCATATGAGGAAAAGTAAACGAACTCTCCCTTTAAGCTTTTGAAATGTAGCACTATTTAGCGCACAAAACCATTAGTGTCATTACCGCTATCCATATTTCAAGTCTACAGTGACTCTGTAGCTGTTGACTGTGTCATGTTAATATGAAATCCAGTCTCCGGCTGCCTTTCCCTGTCCATCTTCCTCCAGTGTCTCTTCCCAATCCAGCTGTTGAGTTAATTGGTTTTCCCTCCAGCCTATGAAAGAAAGTAATGAGACTGCGGTTGGTATGACGGGACCCTCCGGCAGCAATCTACTGGGGAAAAACTTAATTTTTCAGCGCTGTTCCATCTCATTCCTCAGCTCACCGATTCCATCATGAAGCCAATTCACACTGTTTCCCGTCCCCTCCCTACCTCATTACTCTCCCCTCTTCGCCCGACGTGTATTTTCACATTTCACGTCAACTTTTTTCCTTTTGTCGCTTCCGTTAGCAATCAGAGCCAGGCTTTAATTAGAAGTACGCAGTGTTTGATTGCTGGGACATGCACAGAACCGTTCGAAGAGCTGTAATAATGATGCTCAGACGCTGCTTGCCGACACCTACAACAGATGTTATCACCCCCTGTTCCGGAGGCTGTTTTTTTCCCCAAGTGCAAAGTTAAAAGGAAGAGAAATTAGACGAGCACCTCTTAACCCGGCAGAACACCTGAGGGTCTTCTTACTCAATTCGAGGCCTCGCCCGACTGCACCGGGGCGTGTTGACAGCTGAACGTCCTTCCTTAGGAACTGAACAGGATTACATGCCTGCCATTGTCGACAGGTCTCGCATCACCGGTAAACTGTTTCCTAATGAAACGCTAATTACAGCCTGATAAGGTCAAAGCCGCAAGGTCTCGTCGTAATTAGCGAAATATTCAGCATTTCAGTTCTCCGTGTAGTTGGAGATAAATGAGAATATTAATATGGGCATTGAAGAGTATGATTTGCTCAAGGTGAGCTCAGCCTTTGACAGGACTGGCATACCAAATTACGCTTGTAAAAATGCTCTTTTCGCACTCGATACAATAGCTGTTGACAAGCTGACAAATTAGATCTTTAAATTGTAGGCTTTCCTTGAATAAACTATTTTTGGAGCCGTAAATCATTGTAATGCCCGCACAATTGTTTTACCCACTTAGCAGTCTGTCTTGAATTAACATTGTGTCTGAAAGACGCTGTAAATTGCTTTGTTCATGTTGATGAGCGTATTCAAAGTTTCCAGGACGACCAGAGAAATTTGTCTAGATGTCGGTGCTGAACTAAAAAGTGTGTTAGTTTTGGAATAAAGAGACGGAGTCTGACATTTAGATGGTGCTGTGAAGCAATGCTAGCTATTTACAGTTGAATAAGTTCCAGGTTGCCATCTGTGAACGATTGTTTCCAATGAAGCAAGGCCTCGTTTTGACCCCAACTGGTTGGGCCAACTAAAATTTGGGTCTATTAGCTGACGCCATTGGAAAGTACCCATCATGAACTCCTATGATAAAATTTAAATCAAATATATATTGAATATATCATAATTGTAAGGAATGGTAATGTGCAGTATTTTTGTTGTTTTACATGCACACAGTATATACATAGACACACACATAAAGATTTTTTATTTTATTTTTTAATATAAAAAAAAGCCCTGTATTGTATTAGTGATAAATTACAGGGATATTTCACCCAAAATGTATATTGTAATTTTTTTGTCAAATCAAAACCTGGAGACTTTCTTTGTTCTGTTGAACACATGAAAAGTTACTTTAAAAATGAAAATGAATAATGTTTTTTTTTTTTTTTAATACAGTGAACATCAGTGGGGTCCAAATTTGGTTTAAATGCCATTGATTTTCATTGCATCTATGAAAATATAATGTTTATAAAATTAAATCAAATATGAATATTAAAATATTAAATATTCGTCATATCTGCTTTAGTAATCTGCAGAAAGACGGTGAGTAAATGGAAGAATTTTAAATTTGTGTTAATTTTGTTAATTAAAAAATAATTTTGTTATTACTTTGGATGTTAACAGTTATAAAAATATATATACTTGTATGTATGTGTATATATGTATACATATATATATATGTATATATATATATATATATATATATATATATATGTATATGTATGTATGTATATGTATATGTATATGTATGTATGTATATGTATATGCATGTAACGTAATGTGGTCTCACTTGATGTCACAATGCAATACCGTCTAAACCTCACCAGACCAGGAAACCTCTCATTTCCTTTGGCCTGCATACTGTAGCAAGGCTGGGAAATTGCATGCAAGTGCTGTTGAGCATCTCTTTCTTTCCTTCCATTCCTCCTTTCTTTTTTCCCCCGTTGGCTTAATGCGTTAAAAAAGTGAGAGACTTTGGCACTGTTTTGACAGGCTGACAAGTGAAATACCTTCGGCGGAGGAGATAAAAGGAGTCTGGTGTCCAGCGCTTACGGAGGAGGCGCAGATGAGCTTGTTTCTGAGCACTTCAACTTACAGTCATGGTGTGGGAGAAAAAAGAAGACACATTGAGGTTCTTGTGCTGAGTTTCAGGCCAAGTCTGGGAGGGTACTGTCTCTGGCAGCGCTTCATTTTCGCACCATTTCGTCCAAGGTTGTGCGTGAGAGAGTTCGTGGGAGAGTGTGCGCCAATGTGAAAATCAAATGGGAATCCAGAACCCTTTAGTCTTCCTCCAGAGCCCTGACAGCGCTCTGCGGGGCAGTCTCAACTCACACATCAAAAGTGCTCCAACCAGACGGAAATGACTGAAGCAATTTCTGTTGAGAGAAAATTACACAAGAAAGGATGAAATGTTTACTCAAACGTGGAACAGAATAGAGATGAAATGATGCCAAATGACTCCTCATACCTGTTTCAGGAGCTGATTGCAGTCTGTTCTGTTTAGGCAGGGCTTTATGGATCTCACTAGGATCTGCCAGTACGACCTTCAGTGATGTGAATAGTCTAATGGCCTGTGAAGGACAGTGGTCTGAAATGGGGAGGCAAGAAAGTGTGAAACTGGCGGGACAGCGCATTTATCAAAAGCACTAAACCTTGAATCTAAACGTAGTGTGCACTGCAGAGCGCTTGTGCCCTGAGGCCTATCACAGCATCAGCCATAACTGTCTAGAAAAGATGAATAGAGAAGATCAGCCTGTTGTAGGGTCTGTGAAATAGAAAATATCTTCAGTAATATATTGATGGAATGTCAGTTTTATTCATGCGCATATATATGTGTGTGTATATATATAATATATATATATATACACACACACACATATATGCGCATATGCACTTTTTCGAATGGTTACTTTTTATTTTTAGTATTAATAATTTTCTTGCATGAAGGTTTTTTTTTTGGGGGGGAGGGAGGGTTGTTGTTGTTGGTCTAGTATGTAAATATGCACTATATGCATGTGTTAGCTCGAGTTTTTTATTTTAAATTAAATTAAATTAAATGTATGCATTTAGCAGATGCTTTTATCCAAAGCGACTTACAGTGCATTCAGGCTATCAATTTTTACCTATCATGTGCTCATGTTTTATTAATTTACTCTTTTTATTCAATTTTTTTTAGTTATTGGTAATACTCATTTCTACTGCATTCACAAAACCTGTATGTGTAGAGAATATAAACCTCTTATTCATGCAGTATTCAAACGCATGCTTAGCTCTGGCTCTGTGATAATAATTGCACATTCAATTATTTAAAGGTCTCTGAAAATGTATTTGGGAAATGTATCTCTGGGAAAACAGAACCAATCTTGATAGTTCGTTGAAAGAATACACCTCATCAATAAGCATGAAAGTCTAGTGCAGGTCAGTGTAATTGGATGGATTTTATAGGTGTGTGTTATTCTTCTTGCCTAAGGTTGTGGTCGAAGGAATTTGAAATCAAACGGTAAGATAGATGAAGCCAAATCAGCTAGGTTTGGTGCGAGGACGAGATCCGCTGATGTTCTGAATTGCTGACATATGGAGGCACCATTTTGGAGTCACTTTAGCCTTGAGCGCCATCAAGCCATCTTGTGTTTACGCCAACTTTAGCAGTCGTCATGGCAACCGTCGCAGAACATAATAAGTTTCTTTTCTTTTTTTTATCACATTTTCTTTCACAGCTTCAGTCTGAGTTTAATGTCCTTTAATGCTCCTTGAGGAACATATCTAACTCAACTCAATTAAGAAGACAGAAATGCAAGCCCGTCAGTAGCTTTGTTTCTCAGCTGGTGGGTTGTGAAAGTGTCATTCCTCACATTTTTAACCTATCGATTGTGAATTATGTGGTGGAAATGATATTTGAAAAAAAAAATGGAATAAAATGTAAATGTTTGACTTACAGTAGTAAGGCTAATTTTATTTAAAAAAAAATTGTAAGTCAACAATTAAGTTGATAACTTTTTGCATAATTTGACGAAATTAGGAAATGAGACTTTTGTATTCATAAATAATTATTATTGTTTATAATTATTTATATATTGCATAATAATGTAACCGTTAACTTTATTGGAGCAAAATAGTTTGGCGTGTTGGATTTTTCTTTTTTATTTTTTTTTACAAAATACATTTCAAAATGTTTTTAATTCGCTAAAATATATTACAATAAAATTAAAATTTTATATATTTTAAATAATACTAAAACAGGCAGAATCATGAAGTCAGTGCATATGTGGCATTTGACAAGTAGCTTAAATAAATGGCATGGAAAACAATGAAGAATCTATTAACCACACATACTTCTCACTGTTACAACAGACCTTTGATACCATTTTAAAGACTTTGTCCATTCTCATGGCACCCACTGCTTGGCGAAAGGAAAAAAGCGCGTGTGGTTACACACAGATTGGAGCAGTGCTCTGTTATAAGGGGCCCATTCAGACGCCAGCTTTGCCGTCGTGCCTCTCTGCTCTCATTAAGCGACCTGTCAGTCACAGCACCGCTGGAACTCCACGTCGGCGTGGGATCTCTCGCTCGCCCCTCATATCACTGGCTGGAACGATACTCAGCATCATGAAGTGGGAAGCAGAATTAATGAATCGCAAACGTCTTTGAATTATAATGTTTAAAAGGGGTGGCCCTCTCTAATAAATCTTATGCTTCTTTGGCGGCAGGTAATTGAACCTCCCCTGGCCCCATTACCTGAGGTCGCATGAATATGAGGGCATGAATATGGATCAAATTGGAGAAATGGTTGCAGTGTGTGCTCGTCTGACTGACAGGCGAGGCTGGTGTCTTGAGATGCCGCCCTTGACCTGCATTTGCATTTTCATTTGACAGAGTGGGACAGGCGATGAAGGACGCTTGTGTTTTGAGTGCCGTGATTTCTGTCTGTAATGAAGTGACTAATGTGTGTGGGTGTTTGTTCACGTACAACCACCTTTCTTTCTCCCAGGAGTTGATGTTTATTAGTAACATTTTTATTCATTGTGAAGATCATATTTAAATAAAAATATGCCTTTGTATCTTGTGTTTCACTCTTGTTTTAGACCCGTGCTTTTAGTTATGAACTATTCATTTTCACAAACCGTAAAAATACCATTTCAGTAGTTATTTTATTTCAATATTTATAATGATTTACACAACTGTTTAAATGTTTAAGGTTTTTGAAAGAAGTCTCTTTTGTTCGTATTTGTGTTGTGGGGGGGGGGGGGGGTGAAATGCTATTTCATGCATACTGAGTTTTTTACACTGTTAAAGAGTTGGATTCCCATGCTAAACATGGACAAAGTTTCAAAAATTAAGTTGTACGTTTGAAGGAGTATTTTTGTTCCAAAAATACTCCTTCCGGTTTGTCACAAGTTTCGGAAAGTTTTTTTCGAGTATGGCTCTGTGTGACGTTAGATGGAGCGTAATTCCTTATATGGGTCCTAAGGGCACTTCTGCCGCAAGAGCGCACGCGCGCCCGTAGAGCAGAGCAGAGTCATTCACTGATCAGAGCGAGAGCGAATTGTCACAAAAGAAGTGTGTTTTTGGTTGCCAGGGCAAGAAAACCCTGCACAGATTACAAAAAAAAAAAAAAAACAGCATTAAGGGACCAGTGGATGGAGTTTATTTTTTACAGAGCATCAACGGAGTTGTGCAAGTGTTTGTTCCCTGCATTTCGAAGATGCTTGTTTTACAAACAAGGCCCAGTTTGACGCCGGATTTGCACATCGTTTATTTCTTAAGGATAATGCAGTCCCGACGAAAAAGGGTCACGATTGTGTGTTGGAACCGCATGCGGTGAGTAAAACTGCTTCAAATATCTCTGTGTTGTTAACTTAACTATCAGCGCGTAAGCACGTCAAGTAAACAACATGCGATGTTTGCATCAAACTGCACTTCCCACATGTACACCTTAAAAAAAAAAATAAAAAAAAAAAAACAAACGACATAAAGTGGAACTTAGTCATTTTCCAAAACCGCTAAGCAAATATATACAGTTTCAATACATACTACATAGAGACGTCCTGCTGTAGTCGTTGCTGTTGCTGCTCTTGTTCAATTTCAGCCTCGGGATCTGATTCTGGATCATAAATATAGCCATGGTTTGTTTTGGATGATGTTTTTTTTCTCACGGTAATGTCACAGTTTCCACATGCTCTCAACGCAAAAGCCTACTCGCGCTCGTGATTCTTTAGCTCCGCCCACACGTCACGCCTCCAGCTGCTAGTGTTTTTCCGGGAAAAAACGGTACAGACTATCTTTCTCTTATAAATATAATAAAACGAAAGATTTTTGGAGTTATGAAGGATGCAGTACTACTCTATAGGTACTCAAGATTAACAGGATATTGAGTGAAAACGAGCATTTCATCCCCCCTTTAAAGCTAACATTAGTGGCGTGCTCTAATGCTAGTATTTCCTGTCACTCAGGATTTGTTCAGAGATGACTGCCATCTAGCGGTCTGGAAATAAACTCCAAACGAAACAACCGCCATGAATCTTGTATGATTTTATTTATTTTTGTTTATATCGATATTACATTTTTGAGAATCCATACAGTGTCGGCAAACTAAATATCGCAATACTCACGTGTATCAATATTTTCTTACACCCCTAGTTCTTACTCAATAAAAGTAAGAATTCTTAAAAAAAAAAACAACAACAAGTGACCGTTTTAGTGTATATTAGGTAGTCTATATTAGTTTAAATTATGGTGTAATTTCCACCATGGCCCAAAATTTTGCTACTAATTAGGTATTATCATAAACTAGAGCACAAAGTATGCTTGAGGAACTAAAAAACACACAAAATAAAACCATAAAGCAACACAAATATGATACAAAATTTGCTGTTATTTTATAAAATTATGCTTATTTTATCAAGTTTACATGCAGGGCCAAAAATACTCATAATTGAGACAATTATGAGGATAATGACCTGAGTTTATGATGGATAATGATTTTGTTTTAGATAGTTGAGATCTGTTAGTCATTTTTCCTTTGTTAGTAAAGCCAGAAAAGGACAATCCTCTTCACTTACATTTCATTTAATTTGAGCTAAAGTGGTTTCTTGGCTTTTTTTTCATTTTCAGTGTATCAATACCTCTCTGTACTAGACCTACCTTGTGATTGACATCTCAACTTTTGTAAAAAGTAGTTTTTCGCTGAGATGTCTTGTTCAGTGCCTTTGAATTCAGTTGCTCTGCTGCAGTGTATAAATCAGTGTTTTTTTTTCTCTCATACTTGAAGCTAATAGATTCTCTAGGTCACACTCAAGGTGAATTTCTGTTTATCTGCTGGATGTACATCTACTCATTTGGAATTGGTGGAGGGATTTAACTCAAGTGATTTATGAAGTGTGCATAGTGCAGGCACTTGATGTAATGACAATGAGCCCAGGACACAACGCTGCATACTTTTTGCAGTCAGTGTAAACCCTATGGATCCCATCTGCACAAAATAATAAATAATAAAAACCAGACAGGTTTATAATGGTTTGCACTAATTGTGTTTTTGTATTTGAGGTGTTTTCTAGTTCTAAGTGTTAATATATATATATATTACACACTGGATACCTTTCTGATAATGAACACATCCTCGAATGTGTCCTTAGTGAAGATAGAGTCATCATCTGATAGAAATGTAATTATTCCCTCATGATTTTTTTCCCTGCATCAGTAAGCTCAGTATTAAGAGCTGCTTAACTTGAGTGTCTGCAAACAGTTTTGCTAACTAGATGTTCATGCTTAGGGTACAGATAATATGGAGTGAATACTATGAACTCACAATGCCATCACTCTCTTGGATAAGGGAACTGAAGTTAGTGGTCAAATTAAAATGCTGTTTTTGTTTTGTGGTTTTTTTTTTTCATATTGACATGATGTATGGTTTCTTGAAGGAATACAGTAGTTAAATGATTATTTCCTGACAACATATCCATGGTCACACCATCCAAGATGCAGAGAATTTCTTCATCTGAACAAATTTGGAGAAATGTAGCATTACATCCTCTCTGATGAATGGGTGCCATCAGAATGAGAGTCCAAACAGCTGATGAAAACATTACAGTAACCCACAAGTAATTCACTTGTGAAGAACTGCAATTTTAAGTTAACAACTTAAACCTTTCCTTTAATGGGACAGCTAACCCCAAAATTATACTTCTGCTATCATCTCACCCTAATGGCTTACTTTCTTCTGTTGAAAAGAAGGGGAAATTGGATAAAATAAATGATAATAATGATCCATATCAGTTTTCCTTTTTTTTTGTTCCAAGTGGACTTTTGTGTTCTTTAGAAGGAAAAAAGAGCTATTATTTGAAAATCCTATTGCTTTTTTTATTTTATTTTTTATGTACATCATCACAGTATATTTTTTTAAAATATATATATATATTTGTAATCATGAAGACATTTCTGGCTCTGTTCACAAAGCACAAGCAGAACCACTATATTGTACTAGTAGATACTTAAACCATAATTTCTAACATCAATGGCTCCTTTTTCCTCCACCCTGCAGAAACAATGGTAGAGATTAGAGCGTCAGCAGGTTAAAAATAGCTTGGTGTAAAAGTGGTTTGCTGTAAGAACATATCCTCCACCATCAGGGGGATGCGGCTAATGGAACACATGCTAAAGCCAT
Organism: Carassius gibelio; assembly: GCF_023724105.1. Classification (NCBI taxonomy): domain Eukaryota; kingdom Metazoa; phylum Chordata; class Actinopteri; order Cypriniformes; family Cyprinidae; genus Carassius; species Carassius gibelio. Next base: position 5,615,058 of record NC_068407.1, on the reverse strand, counting down.
CATGTTGGCATAGTGGCGCTAATGGACTCTCTGTGTGTTTCCGGTCTCCTTTGTTTGAGGATCCTGCAATCTCTCATGACATTCAGAGATTTAGCCTTCAACAAATCATTACACACCACCTGTGCACACTCTTGGTCTAGCTTCATCCAGCTGCAACTACAATTTCAATAATATTTAATAGAACATCATGCACTCTTCTTTTACCTGTGTTTTTTGTCTTTTCGAAGTATATTTAATCAGATTTGAATATTGAAATACCAAACGTTTGCATGGTTGTGTACATGTGATTGTTCCTGTGTATTGTTTTGCTTTTGAATGGACTCATTATGTTCATTACACAGTATTCCATTCACTGCAAAATAGTGCTGTCTCCATATTTGTTAGTCAGATTTGCGGCCATTAGATATTTATACATTATTCAACGTTGCAAAGAACAGTTTGTCTAACTCTTATGATAAATTCTACCATTTTCATTTGCTGACGTTTGGTTGCTGAGGGGATGAGATCATTTGAGGAGTTTATTTTTGGAAGATCATGCTGAAATAGATGACAAAATAAGACACCTAGATACAAAATCAGACAATAATGAGATTGTTTCATTCCTGTCAAATGCACCAGATGAAATCAGACATGTTTAACATTTGCTAATTGATTCATTATTTTATCAGCATGCTAAAAGTTTTTTTTTTTTTAATTAAAAATGCTAATTAACCATCATTACAGGACACCACATACTGAAATGCAGTGCAATAGTGTAACATGTCAGAAACGTTGAAATGTGTGTTGTTGCATAACAACTTTCACATACTCATTTTAAGAATTAGTGTGCAGTATGTAGTACTGTACTGCACAGTATTCAGTAAGCTTATATTCCAGTTTTTGACAGTGAAAGCGATATGGCTCAGTGCTTTCTGAGAGACAGCATGTCAAGCTGTTGGCTGTTTTTTATAATTGCTTCATAAGATTCACTTCCAGTGCTCTTAGAAGGAATAGTTCTCCCATTTTGTCACCATTTACTCACACTCATGCAGTTCCAACTTCATATTATTTTCTTTCTTCCATGGAGCAGACAAAAGGTCAAAAATGGACAAAAGCAACAAAGAAGCACCATTTGACTTTTGTGCTTTAATTGAATTCATAAAAAAAACAAATCTCATTAAATAAAATAAAAAATAATAATGTTCATATTGTTCCATGTGACATGGTCAGTTGCAATGCATCAGTCATTTTTTTCTTTTTTCTTTTGAGAACTAAGATTCTTAGTAGCTAAACAATGCCTTCAGTTTCAGTAAGTTTAAAGCTTAAGTTTAAAAATGAAAATTATCGTAAGTTACCCTCAAGTTGTTTCAAACCTGTATGAATTTTCCAAGAACGTTGGTAACCAGTTGATGGTAGCCATTGACGTCTATAATATGGGAAAAAATACTGTGGAAGTCAGTGGGTGCCGTTATCTGTTTGGCAACCAACATTCTTGAAAATAACTCTTCAATAGAAGAAAGAAACTGTGTTCCTCTGACTCAGTGGTTGAGCATTGCATTAGCAGTGCAAAAGGTTGTGGGTTCAGTTCCCAGGAAACACACATGCTGGGAAAAAAAACGTTTTTTTCCCTTTAAAACTAAACTTTTACAGTACTTTTATGGAATAATTAGTTTGTATTTTATGAGTCTGTCTGAAGCTCTAGTCTGGCCTGATTACGAGGGATGCTTTGAATAAGGATAGATGGCAGAGACAGAGGTAAGAAAAGTTTCGAGGATGTATTCTGGTTTTACTGCATGCTACTGCTCATTCAGACTGACAAGCCAGTACATGCTATTTTTATCTAATCTTTTCCTTTCACTGTGTCTGTTGCACACACACACACACACACACACACACACACAAAGAACATACAAACCGTCTGTAACGTTATTTATGGGTTTTGTTTGCTTTTGCTTTATATAAGAGGTCTAATGTGTAATATTATGTGTCTTTAAAATGAGGCGAAGAGAAAACCAGACAGAAACAGAGAAACACATATAGAAAGTGAAATAGAATATACATTTTTCCACTGAGCAGCTTTTTGTACTGATATAACCAGTTTATGGTCTGACCTATAGTAATTTGTCCCTCTGCAACTACACTTTGCTGTTATGGACTTCATAACCAGATCCAGCCAGAACATTTCCCAGATTTTGTTATTGTGAGTCCAGCTGAGGTCACGCAGTGAGGGATTATGGGTAAATACATAATGGCCAATTAGATTCCATAAAATGTTCAGCATTTCTCAGCACTGGATGTCCCTCAGGTTGCGTGCTTGGTTTCAACACTTTATATACGCTGGACTGGAGTTGAAATGGCCACCTGGGAAGCTTCTAGAAGGACTGTCACATCTGTCAGTCTTCAGCTCTGACAGTATTTCCTGTGGCAGGACGGGGAAACTGTAATCTATTCCTCTTGGAGCGCTAGTGGTGATTTGTAATGTTTCTATAATTCATTTTTTCCCCTAAAATGCAGAGTATGTGATTTTTATTCAGGATGAATTATACATGTTTGGTGTTCTTCTGCTATGTCTCAGGATTAAAGCTGGATAAGACCAAACGATGGCTTCCTCTTTCTTTCAGTTTAACTCTATACAATAGCTCTTTAGTCAAAAATAGAAACATGTACTCTGCATTTAAAAGACAAGCTGGGAGTGAATATCGGGTTTGCGTTACAGTTTTACATCACTTGTCAGTGTTTATTTCTGTCTTATTTATAAGAAGTGCTGTTGGTGCAAATGAAGGTGCTGTCGAGATTGAGCTTCTTCTTCCTCTGAGGTCTCTGGAAAACCATATGTTCTCCTTCAGTTGAAACAGACAACCCAACACTTTGCAGTCCTCCCCTCTGCCCTGATAATTAAAGGGAAAGTTCACCCAAAAATGTAAATGCTGTCAACAATTACTCACAATCATAATATTCCAAATGTGTGAATTTCTTTCTTCTTTAAAACACTTTAAAGATTTTTAGTTTTATTTATTTTTTTGTCTCGTCTTGTCCAAACTATGCGAGTCAATGGGATCAAATGTTGTTTTAAACCCAGATGTGCAACTGATTTTCAGTACTGGTCTTATATTTGAATATATGTAAAAAATGTAGTTTATTTCTGTGACGGCAAAGCTGAATGTTCAGTATCATTACTCCAGTCTTCAGTGTCACATGATCTTTCAGAAATCATTCTAATATTTGCTGCTTAAGAAACATTTCTTATTATTAATGTTGAAAATAGTTGTAATGCTTAATACTGTATATATTTCTGGAAGCTGACACAATTTCAGGATTCTTAGATGAATATATATATATATATATATATATATATATATATATATATATATATATATATATATATATATATATATATATATATATATATATATATATATATATATAGCATTTATTTCCTTTGAACATTCTAAATTTTTTTACCGTCACTTTTGATTCATTTAATTCATCCTTGAATAAAAAATATTAATTTGAATTTAATTTAATTTTAATTTAATAAATTAACAAATATTAATACATTTTAAAAAACTTTATGGATGACAAACATTTGGTGTATCTTAACTTTTAAACTCAAAATGTTAAATAGTTTATGTTCTCTATTTGTCAGAGCTGTGGCTTAGCAGTTTCTATATGTGGTGCTCTTGTGAGAAGCATAGGTTTGGATCTGGGAATTGCGACGTGTCCTGCTTCAGTTTTCTCTACGTTCAATAAATTTCCATCTCTCCTCTACTGCCTTTGTCTATAAAAATAGCTAAAAATATCACACAGAATTCTCTGTATTCTGTTTTTATCACTTAATCTGAGTCTCTCACACAACAACACCACTTTGAAATATTATAAGTTTTAGTCCTCCTCACTGGCCTTTTTCACACATTCTCAGCTGAATATAAGGCTCTTGTGCCAGTTTGTTTTTTGTTCCATGTTTACAGATTTCTGAGGGCCATTAGATGTCTAGAGTTGTTAGTGTAAGGTAAAACCATGACCTCAACTAACATCACTGCCCTGCTTACATACAGCCCGAGGTTAACCTATGGCTTACAACTCTTTGTGGTCTAGAAGCTAAACTTAGCCTCCACAATCCATTGATTTCACCCCTAAAAGCTTTCCAAATATTTGTAGAACTATCACCGGCGTTTTGCAGTTGCTAAGTAGAGCGAAGGCAGAGCAAGATGTGCATATAGCTATGTATAAAAAATCTGTGACTGACAATTTTTTTCAGTATCTTCTGGTCGCAAATGTTTGATCACTTTGGGAACCTTGACCTGTTTCATCTTTCCTTCTGGTGGGGTTTATTAGCCACATGTAGGTTCCTTTGGTGGTACTGATGTGTTTTGTGGAAGTTAGTTGATTCACACATCACACAAACAGGTCAGTACTAAATGCCATATTGAGTTATAATTACTAAGTTATCCAAATTTTAAGGTCTCGAGGGACATAAAAGGCTGTTTGTTTCTTAGTGTATTTTTTCTTGAAGTAAGTGCTTTGATCTTTAATAGACCACACATACAGCAACCATCTCGACTTGGTTCACTTGCTGATCGAAATCCAAATGGGTCATCATTTAATGTATTTGAACCTTTTTTAATGTGTTTTATTTAATATATTTATATACATTTTATAAGAACTAATTTTACATATATAGATGTATAACAAATACAGAAAATAATATGTGAAATATTTATATTTTATAGATTTTTTAAATGTTTATACAGTATTTTCTGTTTATTATACATTTATATTTTAGATAATTTCCTTTTTATTTTTATACATAGTATTTTCATAGAATTATTATATTCTATTATATATAAAACATACATTTACGTTAATTTTTTTAATGTTTGTTCTTATGTGTTATTATATTATTGTAGTTTATGTATATTCATTTACAGAACTTTTCTCACACACAATACAGATATAGTGTTTGACTTGCAAGAGACACTCTAACACATAAACCCCTGTTTGCTTGGGTGATTCATCAGCAATATAGTGAATTTATATACAAACCTGGCTAGATAAATGTGTTGTGGTAGATGATCTCTGGGTTACTGGTACTAATGATTATCAGGTTTTCGGGGCTGAGTGAAGTAGGGTGAGAGTGTATTTTAGGCAGAGCCCAACAGGTGAGCTAGATTTTTCAAAAGCCTCAGATGAAGTGGATTTGTCTCAAGAGGATCCACTTCAAAGAACAGCAGCAGACTTTATGAAAGACTAATGTGCATGCATTGGCTCCGAGACGTCAACAGACAGGAAGTGATTTTGCGGTTTACCTTCAAACTGGATTCCTCAGTAAACATTTTCAGTTTGTTCTGGATTCACTGAAATGCTTAAAGCAGTAGTTCAGTCAGAAATGAAAAATCTGTCGTTGTTTACTCATCTTTATATTGCTTAAAACCCTTGTGAAATTCTCTGCTTACACAGAATGAAGAATATCGAAACTTCTGGTTTTCCATGCAATGAAAGCATATAGTGGTAATTCCAAGCTTAAAAAAAAAAAAAGCGCACAATAAAATTCCTGGATCATTCCTGGCAGGTGGAATGATCTTCCCAACCCTATCTGGTATGCTGAATCCCCCCCCCCCCCCCCCAAAAAAAAACTCTTTATTTATTCCTTCCTTTTCTAGCTTTTACTTATTTGAACAAATGCCTAAAACTTGGTATTACAAGCATTTTCTGTTTCTGTTTGCCTCTAAGAAAAATCACTTTATGTATTCCCCAATTGTAAGTCGCTTTGGATAAAAGCATCTGAAAAATGAATAAAGTTAAATTAGTAAATGTAAAAGAAGAGTGGGTGATATTAGCAAAAATATAAAAATAAATAAATAAATAATAATAATAATTAAAAATAATAATAATAATAATAATAATAAATAAATAATAAAATATATATATATATATATATATATATATATATATATATATAATATCAAAGTTTTTCAGGTAGGATCGCAATCATTAATTTTCATGTTGGTCTTTAAGACTATTTTACAAGTTACAGAGCAGTAAAAACTGGTAAAATCAAAATGTAATATAAATAAAGTTCTCTAGCTTATTAAGACAAGTGAACAGTCAGAATAAAAATAACACGACAAGCAATAGAACAAGTAAAAACAATAGAACAAAGATACAGTGATTTAAATTTGTCTAATTGTATTTTGGTAAGAACTGGAGAAACTGAATACAGTAATCTAATGTAAAATATACCACTGTATGAATGAAATATCAATTGATTTTAATAAAACTACAATGGTTATTCGTGAAATATACAACAGAGAGCTGCAGGTTTATTAGGATGCTGTCACTTTAAGAACTAATGCATGGATCTAATATCCATGTCCTGCCAACTGAAAGATGCCTATATATATTTCCATACACATAAAAACATATTTGGTCACAATGTACAATTAGTTTGAATAGCAGATTGTGGACTTTTTTAAGATCGCTCACAATATAAAATCATCAGATCTACATAAAACTAATCCATATAATTTGTGTGCTATATTCCAAGGCTTCTGAAGATGTTAACTAAGGAAATATTAAATATGTGCATACACACAAGAATTGAATGACCTTTTGTGTTCCATGAAAGTAAGTCACAAAGCAATAATTGAGTAAAACTGGCAGAATTTTCTTTAAAAGCTATTTAAAAAAAAAGTACAATTAGTTGGTATTAATGCATTTGTAAAATAAACTGCATTTTATTGTGTAAAGCAACAGCACTCAAACATGATGAATTATGCTATAGGTGTCGTAACAGATGGTTGCAGTCTTCATGCATGTTCTGTACAGAAGGAAGCTCGCACCTCAGACCAAAGGATAATGCTATGCCAGCTGCACCAGCTCACTGTAGGTTCTCCTGCTGTGAATGTGGAGATGGCAGGCAGCCTTGGGCACCCCTCATTTACACACACACACCCCGTTAGATAATCTCATGGGAGAGCCGGGGCCTGTTTGATCCCATCCAACAAGGCACAGCAGGCAGGGGGTATAATCAGCCAGCTCGGCTATCCCTCCATTTCCCACCTCTCCCTCTCATCCTCCTTTCATCCCTTTTCTTTTGTCAGTGCATAGTGATGGATAGGGTGCTTGTGGCAGACTTCTAGCGATTTCTGTTTTTTTTATCAAGATTTGGCGCTGGAGATGCATCACAAACCACCGAGTGATGTTACGCTGAATGATGCCTTAATAGTCATGTTATTTCAGGAAGCTAAAAATGTCTCCATTAGCTAAATTAAATGTTGTGTTTGTTGAATGAGGATTTCTTTGATCCAGGTTTTCATACTCAACTTTTAACAGCCATTTATTCTTAAATGAGAAGTGTGTGGCATTTTATGTGTTGCAGGTGTGTTGGATTATTTTTAAATAATAATAATATATTTATTATTATTGTTATTATAAAATAATAATAATAATAATAATAATAATTATTATTATTATTATTATTATTATTATTATTATTACTGCTATTACTACACTCATAATAATAATAATAATAAGAAGAAGAAGAAAATATATACATTTAATGAATGATCAAATTTATTATTTTACTTTTTATTATTATAATAAGATAATGGTTCATAAAAATAATAAAGCAGTTTTATTAGAAAATGTATTTTAATTTCATAATATTAATTATATATATTATTAATCATATTAATCATAAACATTACGTAACTGTTATTGTAATCATAAAGACAATGATTCATAAAAATAAAGATAATAATAAAAATAAATGTATGCAACTGTAGATGTTTGCTACCATTTTTATCATTCTACTACTACTACTAATAATAATTTTAATATAAATTAATGCATATTTACTTTATATTGTATGGCTAAAAATATTATTTAAGTTAAAAAGTTAATATACTGTTCACTCTTTACCTTATTCATTAAATCTTTCAGTCTCTTGGTCACAGACACTTTCATATGGCTATTCTCTGAAACGTAAAATTTACAGCAGACTTTTAAATATTTACTGATGCCTCTTAAACAAGAAACTGGTCATTTTCAAGTCCATTTCCTCTCTCCATATCAGCCACTAATGTTCTGTCAGTGGGAGAAAGCCAGCTGAACTACAGAATGCTTTGAGTCTATCAGCCTTTCATGAATATTTCAGTGTTTCATCCAATTCTAGCATGGCCTGATAGCCTTCAGGGGAGCAGTTGTCCGCTGCTCAGCATCCGAATTATGAAGTCTATGGATATCGTAAGTGATGGATATGGAAGATGTTTTTTTGGGTGAAAGTGAGGTGTAAAAGTCAAAGAAGTCATTGGGGGACTTTTTCAAGGAATGGAAACCATTTTGGAGAGAGCTATTCCTGGAGCAAAGCTTTAAAACAGACGTTCACACTTAAGTTTCTTTGACGGTTTCTGTGAACGTTCTCAGTTAAAATGTCTCTCAAACAGTGTTATTGTGTGTCATTGGTTTCAATCTGTTCTATACAGTTCATTCGTGTCATCGATCTTTTGTAATAATAATATTTTTGAACATTTGTCCCAGGATAGCGGGTCATTTGTCTTGTCAGATCTGATCTTACGCACAAATTTATCTGACAAATTACTAACCCTAATGAAGAGAACGATAAATTCTGAGAGAGTAATTAATGAGTGCATTCCAGATGGGTCAAGCTGATACAGTATCACTTTCCATGAAGCAAAATGTCAGATTTTGCCTTAAAGACACTGAATTCATTCAGCCGTGATGCTGAAGTGCTCTTCTGGGTTGTCATGGCGACAGACTTAACACTTGTTCCCATGACTCCAGTAATGTGTTAGTAACCTAGCGCCCATCCCCCACCACAGAAAAATAGAGATTGACTCCAACTGGTTAAAATTTAGGAAATCCATCATTTCCATTTTCAAGAAGTATTCAAGTATTTGGCGGCTGGGTGGTGTCATACTGGCTGGAGTATCTGAATTCATTTTATAATATTCCTAACATTTACATTTTTTAATGCACGCTACTGGTCCAAGGATGTGAAGCCTTCCTGTAGCTCAAACATTAGAGAATGGTGCAGTGCCAATGTCATGGGTGTGAGGAAATGCGTACATTGAAAAAAAATAAATAAATAGCTTGAATGCAGCATCAGACAATTTGGATAAAAGCTTTTGCAAAATACATAAATGTAAATAATGTATAATTTCAATCTTAATTTCTTGATCTAATTATTTTTTTCCATTTAAATTTGAGTGAGAATTTTAATAATTTTGTGTTTTTGTCACTTTGTAATTAGTGTGTGTGTGTGTGTGTGTGTGTGTGTGTGTGTGTGTGTGTGTATACACAGACACGTTATATATACACACACACACACACACAAACATATACATAATATAATCTAATATTATTTGTCATGTTAATACGCTTAAAGGAAGAAATTATGTGCATTTGCTTGGTTGTTCTTTGTGTTTTAGCACATTTCTATGCTGTTGCTAAGGTGTTCTGTCTTCTGGGTAGTTGCTAGGGTGTTGCTTCTGTAGGTAGTTTCTTGGTCTTAAAGAGCCCATTCTCAGATTTTTGTGATGCTTTGATCACGATGTGGCTTGGGTTGGGACAAAAAGTCTGAGTGTGTAAAAAAATTTAACATTGCACAAATCACTGAGCTTAAGTATGAGTAATAATAAGAGTCTTTTATACCAAAAATGTCACATTATGATATTATCCATAATAGTGAAACACCCTCTCTTGGAAAGCCCCTCCTGTAGAAGTGGACTAAAAGCAAAGCAAGAGATCCACCGTACATTCATGCTGTGTTTGGACAGGAACTGGACGGTTGTGGGAGGACAGATTTATGTGGCCTTTTACACAGTGCTCTATGTGCTTGTGTTAATAAAAACCCTTAGAACACTAGTGATTGTCAGAAAGGAGGACAGAGGTGGGGAGTATTGTGTTGTTTTGTTCCAGTGGGGAAGATGCAGTTTGTCAACGGACTTCACTAGTATGTTCATTTAGAATGGAAGAGTATTATTAATACATTCCTTTTGTGGTTGGACAGTACATGCAAATTTTATTTACAAAACAAGGCCAGCAACATTCATTACCGCTGTAGCTGAGAAACAGAAACAGACTGACTGTTCCTGAACTGACATGGGTTTGTTTGACTCAAGAGGTCAAGGTTGGTGTGTTAGCATGGGCCCATTAGCCCCTGCTGGTATAATTGGTAACTGCACAAATATGTGCTCTTTAGTATAATAAAGTTAAAATAATTTAAAATAAGTGTTTTCTCTGGAATCTGAAGGTGTAAAAAAATAAATTCGAAATACGGAGAAAATCGCCTTTAAAGTTGTCCAAATGAAGTTCTTAGCTATGCATTTTGCTCTTCAAAAAATTGGTTTTGATATATTTACAGTAGGAAATTTACAAAATATCTTCATGGAACATGGTCTTTACTTAATACCCTAATGATTTTTGGCATAAAAGAAAAATATAAAATTTTGAATGTTTTTTTATATATATTGCTAAAATATACCCCGGCGACTTAAGACTGGTTTTATGGTCCAGGGTCACATATTCTTCAGGGTCACAGTTTCATGATCTGCTCAATATTTTTGTTGAATATTCTAGAAATTGAAAGTTCAAAAGAACAGCATTGTATTGTAACATCCACTTATTAGAATCCGAATCAGAAAGAGCTTTATTGCCAAGCAATTTGTTTGTGCCACAAGCTTCCAGTACACAGAGACAACAACACACAGACAATAAAAATAAGATGAGAATGATAATACACACATATGTAAATATGTAAAAAAAAAAATTTTTTAAATAAAATAAAGTGTATGTATAGTAGTGCTATACTTGATAGAACAGAAATAGAGTAGAGTGAGATTCAGGGATGTACTAGGATGTAGCTGCTAACAAATAAATATAAGGTTATTGCACACATCTTTATTGCAAAATGGGGGGAACATTTAACTGTTCATAAGATAGATTGCCTGGGGGAAGAAACTGTTCTTGTGCCTGGCTGTCATGCTTTTTGTGGCTTTGTAGCACCGGCCAGATGGCAAAAGTTCAAAAAGAGGATGGCTTGGATGTGAGGCATCCAGACTGATTTTCTGAGCCCTTTTCCTCTCTCTGGATGTATACAGTTCTTGGAGAGTGGGCAGGGGAGCACCAATAATCCTCTCAGCAGTCCGAATCATTCTCTGTAGTCTTCTGGTGTCTGATTTTCTAGCTGAACCAAACCAGACAGTTACTGATGTGGACAGAACAGACTCAATGATGGCGGTGGCAGGTTGAATTTTCTCAGCTGGAGATGGAAGAACAACCTTTGTTGGGCCTTTTTTACAATGGAGTCGATGTGAGTGTCCCACTTCCGGTCCTCAAAGATGGCGCTGAGTGGGGTGGGGGGGTGGGGGGGTGGGGGGGTGCAGGGGTATTTTTCCTGAAGTCCATGATCATCTCTACTGTTTTGAGGGTGTTGAGCTCCAGGTTGTTAAGAAAGGTCTGGAGGAGTGTTGGGATGAGTGTTGTTCACAGTTAAAATAACAGTTTAAAAAGCGGCCCTTGTCCACCTTCTTTAGAGGACGCCGTTGAGATTGTCCTAATCTCAGTGCTGTCTGCTCACAGATTCAAGATGACAGCGGTGGGAAGAGTCAACTCTTTGTTCTGTCATCTCTCATGTTTGCTTCAGGAAGTTGCCTGTGTCTTTTTGTCATCCTGCGCTCTGATGTGGGTATACAGAGGTGTTGAGGATGACATTTGTCAGAGGATTTATGTGAAAATGAAAGAGGTCACACAAGGTCTCTGAGGGAGTGAATGTGTCGGTGCAAACAGGTCTGGCATCAGATTGTTGCAGTGCTTGCAAGCAACACTGAAATTTCCTTAAATATTTTTATCTTCTACTGTTTCATTTTTTTTGCCCTGTGTAGATTTGTCTTTCAACTTCAACTTACATTTAATGGAATGCATTCAAAAATAGCTGGCAGAAAAAGCACAGAAAACAATTGTAATATTCAAAACAGCATTTTCTTTTGATGTTTTAAAACCTAAGCTTACCTAAAACTTTAATTATATTTTTTGCTGTCTTGCAAGCACTGCTATTTGCTTGAGTAAATGCAAATCTAGTTATTTCTATTCACGTGGCAGTGTCCACGAGCAGTAAAACAATTTGTTCCCAGAGCATGCATGAATGCATACAAGCATGTATATATTTCAGCAGTAAGCCACTCGAGGCATTGATTACAGTGACTTTACCAAGGTAAAGGGATGTTGCTTATGTAGTAAACTCGTCTAGTTGATTTTTTCTTTCATAAAATGACTGAACAAGCAATATGACTACGATACTAATAATAGGATGTGTACTGTAGAATGCAGTATGCATTGATATAAATTCAGTTGAAGTGCAGTCAGTATGAACTGAACTCACCAATGAGAATTTAGAGCCAGAGCAGTTTATAATGTAAACAATTTATAAACAAATATGAACATAGCATTATCTGCTCTTTGATTCCATTAATCACAGTTATTGCTCCTCTTTACCCTGTGGTCAGATATTTTTCCTAAGTATCTGAAGAAATTGAATTAAATGTTAGCTTGAGCTTGTTAAAAAAAACTATTTGGTTTAATCATGGGATGTGTGGTTTTCTGCCAGTTGAAAAGCACCTTTGGTTGATAACGTATCCTTCTCCAGCTCTGTCCAGGATCCTGGCTTTTCCTAGTCCAGGCATTTTAATTGACAGCGTCTGGCTGTTCCACCTCGGTATGAGTCTTCCTCCCCATCCTCACACTGCCACATTGTATCACAGGGATGTAATTAAAGTTTCTCCTTTGCAATGATAGCAAAGAACCTCTTATTTCATCTCAACTGTCTCTTATACCCCAAAGAGTTTTTTAAAATGCGAGAAATTTCTGCAAATTCCAGTAGACATCAAGGCAAGATGTCATAAATGTGTTCAGAATGGCTGGACTCCTCAGGCTGATGATATCGAGCAGATCTCCCTGCAAGGTTGGATGTTTAAAAATACCCATTAGTTCTTTGGTGAATTTGCCAATTGTTTATATACTAGCCAGTCAAATTACAGATGAGTGTCACCGGGTAAGCAACACTGTATAATGGAGCTGCTTATTTCAGTAGCAATGCTTATATTTTGTATGCAAACATATTTCCTTGGAAAATTGATGCAGTTTATCATGAAGGTATGGATTTTGAGACTTTTCCTGAACTTAACCCTGGGATACCGTCTTCCAAATTTGGCACCAAATACTGTAACGGGAATTCGTTTTTGTAAATTGTTAAGTGACTTAAAAACAGCCACAAGCGGTTATTAAAAGGACACGTGCACTCTTCTTCAAAATGTATTCCTCCAATCAGTGTTATTGACCTCATAAATATGCAAATAAGAATTTTAAACTGAGGTTTGCAAATGCACAGCGTAAAATCTTGAAACCTGTATCTAGGATTAATTACTAACCCAAGGGAAAATGTGAACGGTGTGAAACAAGATAACTCAGGATTATGCTTATGCATTACATTTTTAGCATTTATTTACAGGCAGACAGGAAAGTGGGTTAGAGAGAGGGATGTGAGTTTGAACCTGTGAGTCTTGGCCAATAACTCCTTTCAGTATATATGACTATATTATTCAAAAGATTGGGGTCAGTACGATTGTTTTTTTTATTTTAGGATGAAAAAAAGTCTGTTTTGCTCACTGAGGCTTGTTTAAATGTTTTAAAATGTATTTTAGTCCTGTGATGGCAAAGCTGTTTTTTCTTTACTCATTACAGCCTCATTACGCCAGTCTTTAGAGTCGCATTATCCTTCAAAAACTACTTCTAAACCACATATAACAGTGTAAAAGTTTCAAGTGTGAAAAGCCCATTTTAGTCAATTACTGTCCTGAATTATCTGCGATTCCGAGCTGTGTAACCCATGATAGACTGTCTGACCCTTAGATAAGCTCCAGTACCTGTCTGGTCTACCCAATTCACTTGTAGCATGCAAGAAAAGCCGCTCTGGCCTTTCCTCTGTCACTTCGTCTTTAAAGGAAATCAATTCCCCTTAGAAGAGGCCTTGATTTCTAGAGCGGCAGGGAAAAATCACCCCATGGCTGCATGATCTTCCTATATAATCCTGGCTTTTTTTGGAAAGAAAGTGAACTTTGTGAAACTCCAGAGTCAGTTTGTTTTGATGTGCCAATGGCGGTTGATTAAAATTCTCAGGATGAGGTTTAAAATGGATGCGTTTAAATGCCTTTGTAGGAGATGTCTTGCTGTTGTTGGTGTGTTTTTTTTTTTTTTTTTTTTTGCAGTCTGTTGCGCTTTTATTTTTAGTGCATTCAAAGGGATGAGGAGATAGCGCCTACCACCTCTAAAGGTTTAATCACAGATAACATTTGAATTTGAATGGCTGGTGAGAGGATATCATTTCCCCTTCTCAGAGGTTCAGCTCTTAGCTTTGGGCTCTTAGAGGTGGTTCAGGGATTTTGTCGAAAGAGAGTCTCTGAACAATTGCACTTTGAGCGCATTTTATGCCTTTGTGCTCAAGGCTGCTCACATCGCCACTAACACTTGACATTTTGAATGTTAAACAGTTCCTGTGAAAACACTTCAGATCCGACAAAAAAAATAAAATAATGATCAGCTCACCCAAGTGTGTGTGCGGAGATTTACACAATGTCATATATACAAATTTAGCCATAGACTGTCATGTTCGTGTTAATGCATTTGTTCATATATTGAATATGTATATTGAATATGTATATTGAAGATGTTTCCATTGTTGTGATGAATACAACTGAAGTAGTGTATGAACTATGAATTAAACGGACTTTAAGGGATGTTGACTGTTTTTAAGAGCCTACCCAAGCTGTCTTTTAGCAGCTCTAGTACAAAAAACCCCCAAAAAAGAGTCATTCTATTTTGGTGACTGCAATAAATTAAATTGCCAAAAGTGAATTGCTATATACACAGCTGGCATATTAAATGTAAGAAAAGTGTCTCATTTAATCCTTCTACTAACTTTTGTGAAAAATTGGCCGAAAAATTAGTGTAGTGTGGAATGAGCCATCAACATTTTTGGTCGATTGTCTCAAAAGAGTCAGAATATGCATAGCTATACGAGGACTAAAACACTAACTCTTTCTGTTTCCATGATCACATACAAAATAAAAGAATATTTATGTTTAAGGTTCCTTCATACCTTCTGTTTTGACTCCCTTTTTGGGGGAGGGTGTTAAAGCCTTAATTAAGGGGATCAAACATTAATCCCCCTCATAATTCGTACCCTTCTCTGAAGAGATTTACAAGTAGCTGTAAATCTTTGATTTACAATTCAAATTTACAAGCGGCCCATCTGTGCTTTATCTTTTTTAATATGACTGTTGCCATAGAGGATTTATGAACTGTGTACTTTAATTTCCTTTTTTTTTTTCAGCAAGTTTGGCCAGCTTCTTTTGTCCTTCAGCACAGTGTTCGTGGCATTTGACCACAGAAAATAATTTTTGTATTAGCATTTGCTCTTGTTATGTGACATTCATAAATTCGTCATTCAAAAATTCATCCAAAAATACTTGGCCTGGCATCATTTAAGACAAAAAAACAAAACATTATGTCGATCTCTGTTGAGAATCCTTTTTTCCCCCATTTTTTTTATCAATTCATTTTCTCCCTTTAAATGTAAAAATATCCTATTTGAAACCTTCATTAAGGTTGTTATTTATGACAAACGTCATGCATCGCAAGTTTAATATTACATATTTGATCATCACACTGGTAATCAGCATGGGACTTTTTCACGCAGTTAGAGATGTCATCTAATCTCAGACATACAGTACATGCACATACAGAGCTGCTAATCTTGTTCTACTCCAGAATCATGTTAAATGTGATTTATTTTCCCCTTGTTATCTGTCTTTTCTCCGTTCCAGAATCTTGAGCTGTCTCCTGGTCCCTGCTGTACATCGGCAGCATCATGCAACCTGATATAACTGGCTGATTTAAAACTCTCTCGACTCTCTCAAGTCTCTCACATCTCAAATAACGCCACTTTAGTGAAGAGCATGCAAGATTTATCCAACCCTTAAAGTTTGTTTTTAAGTTAGCAATCACAATCAGCCATTTTTTCAATGTAGCATGCATATTCTGCTTATGCTGTCTAGTGATTCTATAAGCACAAAATACATATAATACATAGACTTTTTTTTGTCTGAAATAGCAATTTAATAATTTTAAACTACTGTTAGTGATGCTGAATAAGATATTTTACAATTATAATGGAATCTGGATTGGCTTTTTTTGTGATGGATTTATGCCATACTGTATTTTTGCCAGAAGAAGGTATCTTAGAAAATATCATAATTATGCTGTCTACCAGTGTTGATATACTTAAAACTAAAACTATTACAATAATTTTTGTTAATTTTGTTAATTTAAATAAGAAATTAATATAACATGAAATATAATAATTTATAGTTTAATTTGTAATTAAATGTAAAATGTGAACTTAAACGTTTAAACTGAAATAATTAAAAGTATTTAAAAATAATCAAAACCAATAGTAATTATTTCTTTTTTACAATTTTGTAAAATAATACAATTAGAAAAAACAATAGTAACAACAAAATATATTTTTTGTGCAAATAAATAAATAGAAGAAATTATTTAAATTAGAAATCAGAATATTTATAAAAAATATTTAAATAATTCTAAAATTCATTATTAAATGGCCACCTACTAAAATGTATACTTGGGTATCATTTTTGGAGCATTGGAACTTTTCATTTTTTTCACATTATTTTTCCCTCTTCTTTCTCCCCCCCCCTCTCACTTTCTCTAAATCATTAAACCTGATTATACAGGGTCAATGGCTTGAATTGAATGACTGCTGATTTCTATCAACTCCCCCTGGCTGTGAGCTGGCCATGTTGCGCTATAAATCAGAAAAGTCAAGCTATTCTAACTAATAGAATATCCCAACTCAGACTATAAAAGGATTATAGTTCTTCATCTGTCCCGATCCGAACCGCTGAGAGGCCCTTTAGCGTTCGTTCAACCTCAGAGAAATCCAACTCTTAATACAATATGCCAGAGATGAAGGGCGCAGAGGAGGGGCGGAGTGATTGATCCATCACCATGGAGATTTTGTAAAGGAGGAAGGGAAGCTAAAAGCAAGAAGATTGAAATTGATTTTAGTTCTTAATGCTGCACTGAGCTTGATTTATATTCTTCTGATAGAATGATTACCTGCTACTCTTGTCTTTTGTTTGTCTGCAGTAATGTGTTTATGAGGGACTGTTGAGAGGAGGGGAGAGATGCTGTCAGTTGCTCAGTCTGTGAATGGGGGCTGACAGCTCTAATAGCTGTTTGTGTTTTTCTGTCTGTTTGAGGGAGTGTTCTCCAAAATGGATTTGACAGCCGTTAAGGGTGTGTATGCTACTCTGGTCATCTTTTATTTGACTGACAGCTGTATTGGGACGGGGAGGTAGACGTGGGTGGGGTGAATGGTTGCGGGCATTGACTCCTGTAGGTTCCACTGAAATATTTGTGACCTTGTGGCTACGTCTCCACCGCAGGCTTGTTCTGGCACAGGCAGCTACTGAAAGACCCTGGGGAAGATGCCCTCCATCATGCCTGAGCTAGTATCGATTTGGATGCAATGTCTCGCACAAATATGAAATGGTGTTCTGTTGCCTGCACAGTTAGACAGGTTGAGTCGTATACGGGTATCTGGCCATGTGGAAACTGAAGTCTTCCTGAGCGTGGTGTGCCATGTGATTGGGTCCATTAAGGATGTCTAGATATACTCACTTTGGTTTATATTAAATAAGGATACCATGGTATGATAAACAAGGTGCATTTGGCACTCAAGTACAGCAGTCAAGTCAGTCCGGTTTTGAATATGCAGTCAAACCAGATGTGACACATATAGCTGTTTGGTAATTTCCAGGAAGAAAGATGGTCTAATAAATGCATGCGTTAATGTCTAAAGTATGTAGCCAAGTTGTTTTTCTTTGCTCAACAATGCTGTGTTTATTTGTTTAAAAATACAGTAAAATTTAATATTGTGAAATATTATGAACTGTTTTCTATTTGACATTTCTTTTATGTTAAAATGCAATTTATTCCTGTGATGCAAAGCTCCAAAATCCAGTCTTCAGTGTCAACATGCTGATTTGCTGCTTAAGAAACATTTCTTATTATTATTGGGAAAATGTTAAAGGTGCTTCAAAAGATTCTTCAGACGATACCATAGATATCTATATGTAAATCTTTATAAATGTCTTTTAATGTCTATTTCATTCAATGTAATGCATTCTTTCTAAATAGAGAAAAAAATAATAATTCAAGATAATTCTTTATTTATTAATTCACAGAGCAGGACTAGGCTCCTTTTCATAACCCATTAAAAACATAATTTCATATACTTTTATTTATAGCATTCATAAAAAAAAAAATAAAAAAAATAAAAAAATAAAAGTTTTTGCTGTGGTATTAAAATTGGTATCAGAAACTGAGAAATTTCAGTATTGGTATCCCCTAACTTCTTATTAAAAATTCACATCTCAAAACTGCCATTGTTAAATCAAGTAACTGAGGTCGTTATGCTTGTATTTTTCAGATGTCAGAGTTAGGTTTTATTTCAGGATGTCTTTAAGAGCCTGATAAATAACCTCAGGGCAACAGAGCTCCATTCAGATGTTGTGTTAAAAGTGGTACAACTGCAAATACAGGATGTACTTATCAGCTTTGATATTCCCTCTGTGGACATGCTGACACATGCCCTTTCCTGAAAAACCTAAACATGAACAGTCTCTTCTACATCCCTCCTCTTACTTCCACTCTTTCACTATCAATTATTTTCACCTTCTCTCAGCTCTCTGCAGCTCATCATTTCCAAAAGAAGCCCTTCATCATGTTGAGAGTGTGTATGAATTGCCGGTATGAGGCAGCATTAGCTTGGGCCCAGATGAAAAGCCTCTCTTGACAGGGGATTGGTAAATATCGGCTCTTGAGGTGCTGGCAGATGATTTTTTACATGGTGGTCAGATTACTGTGTGAGTGAAGAAAATCTGACTGAGCCTGGTCGACTCCTGCAAAGCCAGGTTAATGTCAACATCAAACGGCATTCGCAACCTATACTTCTGCTTGAAACCGGATATTCAAAAAGAAAAAAAAATGTACTTCAGTAACATTTTACTCTATTTACCCACGTCTGTTTCTTTCATGCACTGTTACACTCTCATTTCATCTGGTGAGCACATTTATCTACTGTGACCTTATCTGTGAATGCATACAGCTGTTTCTCATAAACACCTCACAACAGTTATCTTACTGTAGATTACCGAATTTTACTTCCTCACTTTAACAATAACACATTATCTCTTACTAAATCATTTCCTTTCTCACACTTTTGGAAGTCGTGTGATGAATAACCTAACTAATGGAGACTTATTTAACTCTAATATTCCACTGTTAAATATTTATCAGTAGTTAATGAGAGCAGTTATCTCTGCTTTTTAGAAGATAGAGAGATGGAAGATTAAACTTCATCCTTGTTCTGTTACATTTGCCATCTGCTCTTTTTTTTTTCCCCTGCTCTTGTCCGTCATACCCATTTTTTTTTTTTCTCAAATGAAATGTGAGACCCATTTTTCTAAATCACTGTGGTATGAAAAACAATGGAAAACACAGAATAAAAAATCCTGCATGTAGTTGTAATAGTGTACATTGATAATAATAAAAAATAGTCACAATATACTTTTTTTTTCTTTCTTTTTTTTACATAACTATCGATATTTTTTTATTTTAAAAGATTATGCATAATATATTTACAATGGTTTTAGGGGAGGCATAGCACTAGTTAATTGAATAAATATATAAATAAAAGATAGATGTGAAATAAAAATGAACAAAGAATAAACATTGTAGATTAAAAGTAATATTTAATTGTTTATATATATATATATATATATATATATATATATATATATATATATATATATATGTATATGTATATATATATGTATATATGTATGTGTGTGTTTATATATATATATATATGTATGTATGTATATGTATATGTATGTATATGTGTGTATATATATATATGTGTATATATATGTGTATATATGTATATATAGCAAATTTCGATTAGCTAAATTTTATTACATAAGAGTATTTTGTGTGTAATTTTATTAAAAACAAATTCAGAGTCCGCTGCAATTGTATGAATCACAGCTCTAGTGGCTCCTGCTGAATTCATTGTCCTTATGTTACCTGGGGATCGAGTATCAGCCAGCGGGCATGTGACACTTTGTCTTTATATAAAGCCAGTAAGACATTCCGCAGAGTCATTGGTTTCCAGCAGTCATAAAGAACTGTCCCATAGAGCTGTTCTCCTGTTGGCCAGACACACTGGCAGAGCAGAAACCCTGTTGGCCAGGGTAGTGATTTCATAGAGGAAAGAAAGAAACCGTAAGTCAACACTCAAGTCAAATGGAATATGTGTGCCGAATCATTCAAAGTGTTTCCGAGTGCTGTGGGAAGAGAGTGCGCTAAGGATTCTTGCAGAATGTCATCTCCTTATACGTTTTGTGACGCTGGCGGCCCTCAGGCACCCCTCGGGCTGAACTGATTCTGCCCTTATGCGTTAGACTCTATAGAGCTGTACTACAAAGCTCTCGCTCCACGCTGTGGTCACAGGCTGCACTGCTTCCATTCAGATCATCTCCAAAAGCCTCTTTGACTAGACTGTGTGCAACAAAAGCTTACTTATGTAGTAAAGAAACATCCTCAGATAAGGCATCAGCATTGTGGTGCATTTTATTGCCGTCATGCTCTGTATCAAAGTTGTTCTTGGCAACTGGAAAGATCCATTTACATGCTATAATGCAATATAAAACTGCTAAGTCAGCTTATGTTTTATCTCTGAAATTCTTCATGCTCAGCCATTCTGAGATTAATCATTGAAACTGGATCTCTGGTGCAGAAACAGCTTCACATTGAAAGCTTGTTCTGCACTTTTTAACTGATAAAGGCATTGAGAAAATGTTAAGCTATTACTTAATGGAAGCTCAATGCAGTCTCAAACTTAATGACC
This sequence comes from Carassius gibelio, assembly GCF_023724105.1. Taxonomy (NCBI): domain Eukaryota; kingdom Metazoa; phylum Chordata; class Actinopteri; order Cypriniformes; family Cyprinidae; genus Carassius; species Carassius gibelio. The sequence continues at coordinate 5,594,009 of NC_068407.1, read as the reverse complement.
TTTGTGCCTCTTGAATACAGGCGCCCTAAATTCACATTTCATGTGTTTTTTGCTCATTTGAATGTAGGTAATTCTAGCAAAGGTTAATCATGCAGCATTAAAGGTGATAATGCCACTGGCAGAGCGACTTGTTTGGGTTATCGCTTGGCCTACTTAGCTATAACTCCCATTTCTCATGGTATCAGGTTTCTCTACAGGTGCAATTTGGATTGACCAAATGATATTGAGGACACGACTTAACTTATGGTAAACAGACTATGTTCCCTAATAAAATTTCATACGTGATGCCCTCTTCCTTTGAATACATACAGTATACACTAGAACTCACACATTTCCAGTTACACCTGAAAGCCTATATCAAGGGTGCATGACTAAGGGATGGCATGGGGTGGAGTTATTTTGGGATCCCTGGGAAAAGGTCTCATGTAGACGGTAAGGGAGATTTGTTGATGGATACATTGAGTATTAATGGGGCAGGGGTGTGTTTTTGTGAGTATGAGTGTGCGTGTCGTCTAATGGAAAAATCAACAGATGGCTTGTCTACATTACTCTCTCTGTGGAGATACTGTGTGGTCCCTTCTTTTCTATGTTGGCCCCTGGGATGGGGAGAGGCTGGAATTTCGACCTGGAGTTTCAGAGGTTAGGAGAGTGCATGGTACAGCTCAGATAGCAACAAGACTCTGAAATTTGAAGTTCCCACATTTATTTTGTGACTCTTTATGTAAGTGTTTATGTACTGGGTGGATTATCTTTATATGCTGTCCTCATGTCTGTCAACGAGTCTAGATGTTGTAAAAATTTGTCATCTTAATATCATTAAAGGGTTAGTTCATCAAAAAATGAAAATTATGTCATTGATGACTCACCCTCATATCGTTCCAAACCTGTAAGACCTCCGTTCATCTTCGGAACACAGTTTAAGATATTTTAGATTTAGTCCGAGAGCTCTCAGTTAGAATTTGTTGAAGCATTGAAAATACATTTTGGTCCAAAAATAACAAAAATTAAGACTTTATTCAGCGTTGTCTTCTCTTCCGGGTCTGTTTTGAGTGCGACTGCAGTGACTGTTGAAATACGACGCTGCTGACGTGTTATCTTTGATATTGGGTGCACCAAAATACACGACGGCAATGTCTTACGTCAGCAGCGTCGTGAACGCACTCACAACAAAACCAGATGAGAAAAACAATGCTGAATAAAGTCGTCATTTTTGTTATTATCGGCTTTATATTGACTATCAGCCCCTCTGCTTTTCAAGATATCGGCATCGGCTGTCAAATTCTAAGGGTATCATATTCTAAATGGCTGTGAAAATGCAGGTAGTGATCACAAAGATACATGTTCCTTGTTACTAGAAGATGCATGGCAAATGAAAATGTGTTCTAATCTAAACACAATCATCTTAAAGTTACAAACATATTTGAAAACCATAGAATCATAATCTGAAGATATAACTCTGAATCTGTACTCATCATACACTACATGGTTATTGTGAAATGTGGACTACCCAAAATCTGGCTCAAAATCTAGTTCTGATCATTCTAACTTAGTAATTTTTATTTTTTTCCCAATCCTCATTTCTCTTTCAGGATGGACAGGAGGTTCTGCTAGAAAAGTTTCTTTCATGCCTTGATTGTTCAAGCAGATACATGAAGCGACATAAGGATTTAAGACAAAGCATCAACAACCTATAGAACAAACATGATGCCTTCAGCTACTTACGCATAGGGTTGATATATGGACGAGAGCAGTACCATACAAAAAGAGAGACACCGGAGCGGCGATTCCGTCGCAGGCTATGCGGGCCATGGTGACCTAGAGTCAATAGTCGTTTCCTGGCAGGAAAACTTGATTTCAGTTTAATCCCTGCTTGCTTCTGTCTTCTACCTCCCTACCAGAGTGAGGTGCCACCCTCTCTCTGTTCCTGCCACCCACTTGGCCAAGACAGCTATGGCTGGAGTGAGGAAGTTGGCAAGAGTGGTCAGGCACCAGGGTCTCCACCGCCTGATCTTTGCACTCATCCTCTTCTGTCTACTCTCCATGGCCTACTTGGCTTATCATGTCAGTGCTGGACCCAAGATCAAGGAGGCCCCTGTGCCATTACCACTGGGGGACTGTGTAGCTACATCTGTAGTAGGTGGCGGACAAAGGACTCCACTGTTCCTGCCATCACAGGTAAGCCGACGGCGACACTCGGCGAGGACAGCAGACACCTCTCGGATGGAGCCTGTGGTGTTACTCTTTGTGGAAAGCATCTACTCCCAACTTGGACAAGAGATTGTAGCCATTTTAGAATCAAGCCGCTTTCATTACCGCACTGAAATTGCACCGGGGAAGGGGGACATGCCTCCTTTGGCTTGGCGAGGTCGTGGCCGATACACCCTCATCGTCTATGAGAATCTGCTCAAGTACGTCAACTTAGACTCATGGAACCGCCAGTTACTGGATAAATACTGCCAAGACTATGGAGTGGGAATCATTGGCTTCTATCGGGCAAATGAAAACTCCCCATCCAGCGCTCAGCTTAGAGGCTTCCCTCTCTTCTTGCGTTCAAACCTGCCACTTTGGGATTACAAAGTCAACCCTGCTGCACCCCTGCTCTACATCACCAAACCTAATGAGCTGGAACCTGGCCCTTTACCTGCAGACAACTGGACCACTTTCCTGTCCAACCACAGTACTTATGAGCCTGTGCTGTTAGCTAGCCCTAGACCAGCAGAACCCAAACAGCTCCCAGCACACGCAAACCAACAGAGAGCACTGCTGGCTACGGTTATGCAGGACCTAGGTCTTCACGATGGGATCCAGCGAGTGTTCTTTGGAGGTAGCTTGTCTTTTTGGCTGCACAAGCTGCTGTTCGTGGATGCTGTGGGCTATTTAACTGGCAGAAGGCTCAGCCTCTCGTTGGACAGATTTTTGCTTGTGGATGTGGATGACATCTTTGTTGGGAAGGAGGGGACACGGATGAAAGTGGCAGATGTTGAGGTATGAGCCTTTTAATGTTATTGGATATGCTCGCCAAGTGTGATTCAATTTATTCTGACATTTCCAGGTGTAAGACATTGAATGCTTGCCAAAAGTACAATCGCTGAAAATGTTAGTCATATTAAGTGACAAGGCTGTATGATTTGATTTTTGATTATAAAAAAAATAACATTTGTTTGGTGAAATGCTATTTTTTTTAAGCTTCAGGTTTTTGGCCCAAATGTTTCTGATTTTATATACTGAACACGACTATAAAAAAATACAGTATGAAAATTTACTAATATTTTACTGTAAAATAAAATTTTATCTTAAGATAAAATTACAGTACTAATATTTATGACATAAATATAAACGTTAAACTATAATGTTCAAAACACCTTGTTGAGGTGTGCTGTTACTTTTAAACAAGCAGACTAGTGATCGACCGATATTGATTTATTATAACCGATACCGATACCGATTATTTGCATTTTTATGTACCCGATAACCGATATGCAGAACCAATATTTATTTACTGTTATACTTCTGCTTCTGACAATTATTACAACACAGCTGAACAAACCATTTTTTTTGTAACAATCACTCCCTCCTTGCATACAAAAAAAAATATTTATACACAAATAAATAGAGGGGTCTGAGTCCCAAATATTAAAGTGCACTGTTACTAAGTGTCTTTGTTTTAAAATAAAAGCTTTGATTAGGTAAAAAAAAATAAAAACAGGTAAACAAATAAAGCACAAAAATGATTTATAACATATTGGTGGGGGCGGGAGGGCTATTTAGGAGTGCATAGCTATTTAGTAGTGTAACTTAATACTCCCAGTTAAGCAGAACTAGGTTTTAGTGTAGAAAACAGAGTCTTTCAGCATTCTGCCCTGTAAGCCTGCTTCCTTTGTTTTCATAAATGGCTCCCACTTCACTGAAAGCTTGTTCACTGGGCACCGAAGACGGTGGGGGGCAAAGGAACTTTCTTGACAGACGAGCAAGAAAGGGGAACCTTTTCTCATTTTGTTTCCACCATTCAAGTGGCTTGCCCATCCTCCTATCAATCACTGATTCCAACTAGTGTTATTAATTATTATGTTTTGTCGGTCTAGATCATGAAATGCTTTCTGACAAAGTGCTGTAACTTATCTATGCATTTACACAAAACTATAAATTGGGCTACTCAACCGCGATCGCGTGTGGAGATAATACATAATTTCCACAGAGCTGCATTTATTTAGATTTGTATTAACTAAATAATGGTTATGTAGTAAATCAAATGATTCTATAATTTAGGGGGTATAAACAAGATAATCTTGTCAAAAAATGTCATGCAGTGGCCGTGCTTGAGGCTTCCTGATCATCAACCCAGTCAGGTGCTGAGCAATATGAACGAACTTTTTTTCCTGAGACTATATAAAGTTAAACAGCACTTGTCAGTTGGCATTTTATGATCTAGATTCAATCTAGCGTTAGATCATGAAATGCCAACTGACGAAGTGCTGTTTGACTATGATTTAATCAACTGCGATCGCGCATGGAAATAATAAATAATTAATTTCCACAAAGCGGAATATTTATGTGTATTAGCGAAATAATTGTTATGTAGTAAATGATAATATAATCTAGGGTGTTTAAACAAGATAATCTTGTCAGAAGTTTCATTCAGTGGCATTGCTTGAGGCTTCCTGATCATCAACCCAGGTGCTGAGCAATATGAACGAACTTTTTTTCCCGAGACTATATAAAGTTAAACAGCACTTGTCAGTTGGCATTTTATGATCTAAATTTAATCTAACGTTAAATCATGAAATGCCAACTGACAAAGTGCTGTTTGACTATAACTTAATCAACCGCGATCGCGCATGGAGATAATAAATAATTACATTCCACAAAGCGGTAGGCTATTATATGTGTATTAGCGAAATAATTGTTATGTAGTAAATTATAATATAATCTAGGGTGTTTAAACAAGATAATCTTGTCAAAAGTTTCTTTCAGTGGCCGTACTTAAGCCTCCAGATCATCCGTCAGCTAAGCAAAATGAACAAACTTTCTCTTCTATGGTGAGCAAATACAACCGATAGAGAATTAAATTCAGCGCTTTTATTTTCAACATGCACTCATTCATGTCTGTTTTATTTAATTCATGTAAAGATACGTCTTTATTTGGGCAGGACATGACGAATTACACTATGTGACTCAATGAGTTCGTCTCAATTGTTTAGAAACAAGCTGCATAAATTAACTATATCAGGAATTTATGTCTCAGATTTCATTTGTGCATGTCTGTTATGTTAAACGAAGTTGATTAAAGCAAACCAAGTAGAACATATACTTTACCTGTGCACTGAGTTGTTGTTGACTGATCTCCTCAGACACCCGGGCTGCAATGGCGGAAATCTCAAAACGGCCACAAGATGGCGCCGTAAATCGGCGAATCCGATTTTACAAAACCGATACCCGATTATGGAAAAATGCTTAAATATCGGGAAAAATATCGGTAAACAGATACATCGGTCGATCACTAAAGCAGACTTGAAGGGACAGTTCACCCAAAAATGAAAATCCTGTCACCTCGAATTGTTTGAACACAAGTTTATTTCTTCTGTTAAACACAAAAGATATCTATATATTTTTTAAGTTGATGGTCCCCATTGACTTTCACAGTATTTCCTTCCATATGATGCAAGTCAATGAGGACCATCAACTGTTTGGTTACCCATATTCTTCAAAATATCTTCTTTTGTGTTCAACAGAAAAAAAAAAAACTCATACAGGTTTGGAATAACTTGAGGGTGAGTAAATGATGACAGAATTTTCATTTCTGGGTGAACTATCCCTTTAAGATTTTGATTTGTTCCCTCATATTAGCTGATGAAAAACCTATGACTTACATTGAACCAAAGAGTTCAGTCATTTCAAGTGACTGGAATATCATGGAGACTTGTGGGTGGCTGTTATGACTTGAGTTAATGTGTGCAACCACCTAGCAACTGCCTAGATCACCCTAGCAACAGGCAAAACCACATTAAATGTCTCCGCAGCAACCATTTACATTTTTATGAGAAAATGTCCAAAAACAAATCTTGTTTGTTTGATATGAAATCATCAGTTTGTGGGTTTGCTAGCGAATCAGATATCAGTCAGACCTGACCCAGTTTGTCTTTCATCAAAGGTATCTTCTGTTTGAATAATCCGAGCTCTTTATTCTCAGAGGTTCAGTCTGACTGCGGTCACACTCCCAGAGCTCCTCCATGACTGAACTGAAGCTAATGAATTAGCACACTTAATATGGATCGGGGAGATGTATTCTCTCTCTGCCGTTGTTTGTAGAGAGCCGTGATTATTGTGCGAGAGGGAGAGCTTGTTTTTTTAATGCAGTGGATCATGGTGTTCTTCTTTCACCATCCCTCTCTCCCATCTCCTGAGAGTGGAAGAAGGCTCTCGCTGAAGGCTAGCATGGGGCTAATTAGACTGACTTACTTTATTAATTTGAGCAGATAAGTTCTCATGGGGGTCCTGTGTGGCCCACCACACCAAAAGCAATGTCATGCCTGAGGTTTTGGGTTTCAAATTTCTCTCTCTTTCCCTTGCTTTTTCCTTTGCCCCTGGTAAGAGCTATGATTTTTCATCTTTTGTTCTATCCTTATTATTTCTTTTCACCTTTTATCTTCCTTGCCTATCTTGTCTCTGCAAGATCTGACCTCTTTTATCTACCTCTTCTCCAACCTGCATCTGTATAATATACTTGATATAAGCCCAAACCATTGTGATGGAAGAAATGTCAACCTGAAACTTTTATACAATACTAGATATATTTGTGTGGCTATGAGAACCACTTTATTTTTTACACCTGGGAAAACAAAACACTGAATAATGCATAAATAGAGGGCAAAATGTGTCCACGTCTGGATGAGGAAGAACCTGAATATAAAGTTTTGCTGTGTACTGTTGTTTAAGTTGCATCTGCCATATTAATACAGAAATGAAGTGACGTGCAGGCACAGCTTTGAAAGGGACTTATCTAGTCAGAGATTAATGTTTATCCAAAATAGGTTTTAACACATGGCTACTCACTTTATCTACAATTTTCTGTTAACTTGCATCAAAAAGGCTAACTGTTCTGCAAGATATCAATGTGACTCATATTGTGATATAACATTAATTCCACCCACATTTAGCTGTAACCTACAGTGGCTTCATATACCCTGGAATAAAGATGCTCATCAGTCAGCATCCATGTTATTTAGATTCTGTATGTTTTATCTCCGTCCTCTCTAGGCGCTGCTTCACACACAAAATAAACTCCGTTCTCTGGTACCTAATTTCACCTTCAACCTGGGATTCTCTGGCAAGTTCTTTCATACAGGTATGATGAAGTTGTGTGCGATATAGAGATAAAACCATCTCCGCCTCCACACGCTCCTTTATCATCTCCTTCTGGTCTTGTTCTTCAGGTACAGATGAGGAAGATGAGGGTGATGACACCCTGCTTCGACACCGCCAGGAGTTCTGGTGGTTCCCGCATATGTGGAGTCACATGCAGCCTCATCTCTTCCACAACGTCAGCGTACTCGCAGAACAGATGAGACTTAATAGACAGTTTGCACAGGTCAGACTCTGCCCTGATACATGCCAAATAATATGCTGTTCAATTCTCGATCCTGAAACATGATTTTGAATGGGTTTTCCATGGCTGTAATGTCTCTTTCAGGAGCATGGGATCCCCACAGACATGGGTTACGCTGTAGCCCCCCATCACTCAGGTGTGTACCCTGTGCACAGTCAGCTTTACGAGGCCTGGAAGAGCGTTTGGGGCATCAAGGTGACCAGCACAGAAGAGTATCCTCATCTCAGGCCTGCTCGCTACCGCAGAGGCTTCATACACAACGGCATACAGGTGCAACTACAGTACCTCCAATAAACCATGTGTCTCATGGGGCATTTACATAAGATGTTTGGGTGCATTCTAGTGTCTAGCAGAACACTGGATGCATGCTATTTTAACTTCATGCTGTGTTTATGGTGCAAAATGCTAAAGACATCCATGTGACTTCATGTGGCTCAGCAGAGGTGCTTTTAAAGGAGATTCATTTTAAGACGTGTAATGATTGCTGTCTAACAGCTAATGCATGCAGCACGCTGTCAACAATGGGTGGTATTAATGTGTCAGTTATAAACTGTAACAGATCTGCCTTTTGGCTATGCTGACACACCTTAATTCAGAGCAAATATGTTTGGTATCTTTCCCTGCATGGAATATCTTTTTAAAAATAACGGTATCACTTTACATTAAGGTTTTATTACATCCAAATTAGTTAATTCATTAAGTATCATACATTTTTACAGGATTTCTTGAAAAAGGTTAATGGTTAACATTTTGGAAAAATTCAGATTTTCTTAAGACATCTACAGTAATGTTCACTAAGACTGAATTTATTTGTTTAAAAAAAACTGTAATATTTTGAATAATTTTAATTAAAAGTAACTTTTCTATTTTAATGTATTTTTTTATGTGCTTAAAATATATTCATATAATGGCAAAGCTGAATTACTTCTGCTTTGTCACATGATGAAATCATTCTAATATGATGATTTGCTTCTTAATTATTATTGGTGCTCAATTATTAACAATGGTTTTATTATTATCCTCATTGAACAGTTTTTGCTGGATAATATTTTTGTGGAAACCATGCTATTGTTTTTCAGGATTTCTATGGCGTACAGAAAGTTCAATAATTTATCCTTGCATGAAAAAAAGTATTAATCTCTCTTTAAAAAAAAACTATTATTTCAAAAACATATCTTAATTATTCCAAACTTTTTGCTGATGCATTTTAAGATAACAAATAATATGAATGAACATTAAGTAACAATGAGTAATATTTATACATTTATTAATCAACCTAGATTAATAGTTTTGTAAAAATTGTAAAATTGTAAAAATTGTTTATTTTTAGTGCACAATACCAATGAATTAACTAATTTGAACAAATCAAGTCTTAGTGAAAAGTAACTAAAATGGCTTTTAAATTTTCCATGAAATATTCTGAATATAAGATTATGCTCTCATGTCTGTTTTGCTCTCATATCTGTTATATTAAGTTGTGTTTGGCTTTGTGTATCAGGTTCTCCCCCGGCAAACCTGTGGGCTTTTCACACATACCATCTTCTACAAAGATTATCCAGGAGGCCCTCAGGAGCTGGACAAGAGCATTCGTGGAGGAGAGCTGTTTCTTACAGTGCTGCTCAATCCGGTTAGTGTCCCACCTGTAATGACGCACTAGCCCAGATACAGCCAACACCTAAAATAATGGTGTAATATGACAAACGTTTTTTTTTTTACCTACTTGTCCCTGTCCTCTCTCATGGGTAGGTTAGTATATTCATGACTCACCTGTCAAACTATGGCAACGACCGGCTGGGCCTGTACACCTTTGAGTCACTGGTGAGGTTTGTGCAGTGCTGGACTCACCTGCGCCTGCAGACACTGCCTCCCGTCCGCCTCGCTCACAAATACTTCCAGATCTTCCCTGATGAGAGAGACCCCTTGTGGCAGGTCCGTGCAATTACATTTACATGCTTATGGCTGGGTGAATCCCATAGAGACTGCCAAAAACATAATACGTATTTACCCCAATAATAAAACATATTAAATATTATAATAAAATGTAATTCTGAATTATTTAGCATGTCATTACAACTATAATTGTTCTAAAAATAGGTATTTTTATTAAAAAAATGTATATTCAATAATATTCTCAACAAATGTTTTGAAAAAATAACTTTCATTTAGCTAAGGTTTCTTTGTTTTGTATTAAATTAATTTTGAATTTTACTGACAAATATTTATCCCCACATTCATTGGTTACCAAAAAAACTCTTTTACAGTATCTGTGGATCCCCTGTTAAAATTAAAATGCATGTTTTCAAGTTTAGGTAATGCACAGGAAAACTTGTGACAAGTGATTTATATTAGTCTCGTGTTAATTTATGCTCGCATTATACTTAAAATACTCTGTCTGATAAACAGAACCCGTGTCATGACAAGAGACACAAAGACATCTGGTCCAAAGAGAAGACCTGTGACAGACTGCCCAAGTTTCTAGTGATTGGCCCTCAGAAGACCGGTAACAAAACCTCTGAATATGTTTATATGCTTTCTGTTTTGATCATACTATATACTGTATTTATGTGAGGCTGTTTGCAGTAACAGAAGAGTGTGCCCGTGTTGTTTGTTAGTCATTAAATCCATTAGAGACGGATACAGTTTAATAATAAGCCAGGTTTAATGATCTAGAACACTTCATTCCACATGCAAGTCACAGAACACAGAATATTTCCTAGAAATGTGATTAATATTTGATCAAAACAGCTTGATGCAGTGGTGTCATGCTCTTTTTGCAGGAACCACTGCGCTTCACTCGTTTCTTGCCCTTCATCCTGCCATTACGAGCAGCTTCCCCAGCCCCGTCACCTTTGAGGAGGTGCAGTTCTTCAGCGGACCAAACTACCAGCGTGGCATTGACTGGTAACCATGGAAACCCCATCTAGATCTCATTTCCTTTGTTTCCCAATCAAATACCAATTTTTGTAAAGCCTTGCTCACATCACACTGAAACAGGTTTTATTTTTTCAACATTTTTGGATCATGCTAAATGAATACATTTTTTATTTTATTGAGTATATTGTGTCTGTTGCATGATAATTATTAATGCTTAAATTTATGTCACTGGATGAGAAGAGATAAAAGTAATTTCATTTTCGGTTCTGCATGATTGACAGAACAATAGTTGAATAATTTCTGTACATTTTAATTGAAGGACAGAAGGAGCCATTAATGGACCCCCCCCTCCACACACACACACAAAGCAAGAATGAAGATTTTTAAAGTCACGTGAAAGTAGTATATTAAACCAAAGTAATACAAGCAGTCAAACGTGGATTTAATATTAAAATAAAAACTTGCAGTGTGTAAAAGAGTGGTAATATGTTCAAATATTCTGTCAAAAAACTTTACATAAATACAAGTGTATAAATAAAAGGGGTTTCTTTCTTTCTATTTTTTTTTTTGCGAAATTGTTAATTTTGTGTTGCTATTTGGGCATAGTAAAACAACCACAGATTTAGCAGAAAACATCTGGGTCATATTTGCATGTTCCTCTGTCAGTGGTATAATTCTAACCTTGAAATCAGTATTAGGCATAAAATAATGTCTTTTAGAATGATTCATAGTGTACCTGTGAAAATCTTCACCTTACAATGTTTATTGAAAGATTTTATGAGTGAGTGTGACATGCTTGAGCAAGTATTGGATTTCATTCAGCAAGTTTTATGCAATGCATTAAAATAAACAAAATAATTCTTAGTGAATTCCTCTCTTAATCTTTTATTGATATTGGATTTGCCTTTTGCATGAGAAGTGTTAAGTTAATTCTGTCTGTTTTATATCAGGTACATGGATTTTTTCCCCGTACCCTCAAACATAAGCACAGACTTCCTGTTTGAGAAGAGCGCAAACTACTTTGACACTGAAGTTGCCCCGAAGAGAGCAGCCGCCCTGTTACCAAGAGCCAAAATCATCTCTATACTCATCAACCCTGCTGACCGCGCGTATTCCTGGTACCAGGTGCGTTTGTGTTATTAGCTGCTTAGTTCACATGAATCTGTTAACCCCTGCTGGTAGATGTTGCAACTACACCATCTGATGCCAAATTGACTTTAATTTCTATTGGAAATAAAAAATAAAAAATAACTTAGGCCCTCTTTAGTGCATTTTCGTTTTAAAACACATAACTTTTGCTACACTAACGCCTGTTGTTTACACTACTTGAAACCTTTGAGATTTTTGAAAACTCTGCATTTCAGTGTAAACGGAGACTTTTGAAAACATGGCATTGCTGCCCACATTTGCTCTGCGTATCCTTGACAACCATGTAAACAATAACATCATGCTCATACCCATAAATATGTATTGGTAGATTACCCATTCGACCGCCCAAAGCACGTAGAAGCATCCTCCATCTAAATAACTGGCCATCTACCTATACATATCTATGGTTGTACCTGCATGAATGGTCATGTGACAATCGTTTTCAGTTGTGTAGTTGAAACAGATTGAAAATGCCAGTGTAGACAAGGATTGTTTTCATTTTAAAATGCCATTTTAAAACAAAGTGTACTAGTGTTCACTAGTGTTAACAGGGCCTTAGGAAACACAATAGATTTCAAACCATCATGGATTCTGAATGAGCCAATCAACTGCCGTTGAGACAAAGAGATTGTCTCATGATCATGGATTATTGACTTCCTCTATAGCAATGCATACAATGAAAACTACAACTGTTTAATTTGGCTTCTGTCACTCTCTGCAGCATCAGAGGGCTCATCAGGACCCTGTGGCGTTAAACCACACGTTTCACGAGGTGATCTCTGCAGGACCATCATCCCCCGCAGCTCTGCAGTCTCTGCACCGCCGCTGCCTGCAGCCTGGAGCCTACAGCAGCCACCTGGAGCGCTGGTTACACCACTATCAGCCCAGTCAGGTGTGGAAACACACACACACACACACCTACAGCCGACTTCTGGAACTTGTTTCACTACTATTAACCTAGATAGGTGTGCACACAAAAGATCTGTCTCTTAAAAGAACTCTTCATCTTTGTCAGCAGCTTTTACTGGCTATGATGTAACTTCCTTTCAGTCCTGGATGCTGATTGGTCATCAGTGTTCAAAACATGAATAAATAGACAATATAATATCAGCTATGACACACAAGACTGGTTCTGCTGGATACTGGTTTTATCACTGCATGTCACCCACATAAGCTGTTATTTTTTTCACTTAGTTTATCTCTTAGTGAAATTAATAAGTAATGTTTTAATGAAAAAATTTTACAATATAAAAAATTATTACACAGTTTCTACCGATAAAATATTTGGCAGAACTTGAAGAATACATGCTATGTTCAAAAGCAGGTTTGGTAAGAGTTTTTTATTTATTTATTTATTTTATGTTTTTGCAATAAGTCTGATGCTCATTGAGGATGCATTTGTTTGATAAAAAATACAGTAAAAATTTTTTATTTTGCAATGCTTTTGCTATTTAAAATAATGGTTTTAAAAATTACATTTATACCTGTGATTGCAAAGCTCATTTTTTTACGCAGCCATTATTTCACTCATCAGTGTCATTTGATCCTACATTTTGAAACAGTGGAGCTGCTTAATATTTTTGGAAACACGTAATACTTAAAGACAAAAAGAAAAGAAAAATAATTTATTATTATAAAAAAAAAAACAATAGCATTTTTTTAAATATACATATTTTGTAAGATTATAAATGTCTTTGCTGTCACTTTAGATAAATTAAATGTATACTTGCTGAATAAAGGTATTAAAAAAAACATAGTGACCCCAAACTTTTGAAAAGTAGTGTAAATTTACAAAACGCACAAATAAATGCATATAGATTAATGAGCTGCTATTTCTTTACAGGTCTTTTTCGAGGTCTAGCTTTTTAATCAGTTTTAGCTTGTTTTGATGCTTGTTTTGTCATATTTCAAGTTAAGTAATCTTGAAGCCCCCTTGTTAATTTGCTGAGGCCCCCTAGTGGACCCCAGGACCCCGTTTTTTTTTTTGGGGTTTTTTTTTATTACTGTAAACTATGTGTTTATACAACTTTGCATTATTTTGAGAGATAATCTAGAATATTCACACACAAAAGTTTGAGCTTCTTAAAGTCTTCAGAGTGCTGGAAGTGAACCTGCACTCATTCAAAATCAACCCATAACAGTCTTGAGCAGGTGTGTTGAGCTGCATCAGTGTGTGTGACGTGTGTTTTATCCTGCGAACAGCTGCTGATCGTGGATGGTGTGCAGCTGCGCTCCAGTCCTGCTCAGCTGATGGATGGCATTCAGAAGTACCTCGGAGTCACACCGTACTATAACTACACACAAGCGCTGACGTATGAGCTTTGATTCTTACTGCACACCCAGATTCCAGAGCACTTAGTTTCTACAGCTAGATTTGCTACAGGACTGATAGTTTTAATCCTGGATTCTATTTAATCACATTTGAATTACAAATATATGACCTTAAAATTGTATGTGATTTTCTAAAAAACTAAAGCATTTAATCAGATTAGATACAAAATGTTCTGAATTTTTTTTTTTTTAAGTCTTATTATAAGAGATTGAACTAGTTCCTGCTCTCTATTTAAAGGTTTGACGAGAGTAAAGGTTTCTGGTGTCAGAAACTGGAGGCAGGACGTACTCGCTGTCTGGGAAAGAGCAAAGGAAGGAAGTATCCAGAAATGAGCCTGGAGGTACTGATCACTTCTCTACATCAGAGCTCCAGATATGAAGATAAGATGGATATAATGTAACTGAACAAAAATAGACATGGCGTTTCAGTTCTAGCCAGTCGAGTTTATTTAGTTCTGTTTTCCTCTCTATAACTGGCTGCAAGAAAGCTGATGGAACGGAATGTATAAGATCTATTTTTGAGAGTCCGGTTGAATTCAAGTGGGAATAGAGCAAATTAGATTTCAAATACAACTTAATTTCAGTCACCGAGTGCTGATCAGTGTGTTGCAGTATTTGGTCACATCCTTTCCCCCCTTGTGATTTCTTTTATGTCCAGCCTAGTGTGTAGATGCTAAAAAAAATCCATTTACATTTGTTATTTTAATGTATGTTGTGCATTGTGTACATTGTGTATGTATAGAAGCCCATATCTGCCACATGAGTAAATGTAAATCTTAAATAAAAAGTCAATATTTGTAAATTGTGACAAAAGTCAATTATGACATGAAAATCTTCTTTTTGACTTTATCTCAGGATTTGACTTGATTTCAATTATTACTAAAAATTCTGAGATAAAAAGTATAACTGACAAGTGTTTTATTTTAATTTTTTTTTAATTTCTCACTATTTCAACTTTTGCTCAGAATTTTTACAATGTCATTTGTTCATGAGATATAAAATTATATAAAAGTAAACAAAACAAAAAATCTCATATTTTGAACAAATTACATTTTCAAACTTCTAAGAAAAAGTTGAAATTGAGATTTGATTTTAGTTGATTGACAAATCAAAATTATAAAGTAAAAAATTGACAAATGTATAATTTTGATATAAAAAGGCAAATTTATCATAATTTTTTTGTACTAGTCTCACAATAACTGTCATTTTTATAATTTTGTCTTTAATAATTGACTTGTCTCAAATCTTACAATTGCAACCTTTTGTAGAATTATGAGATGACAAAAGAAAGAAGTAATAATTTTGACTAATTATACATAATTATAACTTTTTGTCAAAAATTTTTTTTTCTAATTTTGACTTATGTCATTATTGATTTTTCTCATCATTTTGAATGTCATAGTTTTTCCTCCATGAATGTATGTGTAACTCCCACTGAATTGTTCCTCTCTCCAGTCGAGGGTGTTCCTGTCGGAGTATTACCGCGAGCAGAACGTGGAGTTACTCAGGATGTTGAAACGTCTGGGTCAGCCTCTGCCCATTTGGCTCAGAGATGAACTGCACAACGCCAGCTGGAGCTGATCAGAACCTGTGTAAGGAGAACCACGGCAGAACCCTGCTCCACACAGGAGACCTCAGGGCCCGTGTGCGGCAGGAGCCAAAAGAGGACTGACCCCCCTCGCCCACCAAACTCCGCACAGGCTCTGATGAAACAGCGGGCCGATCACGCTGTCAGTCTGCATGAAGCCCTCAGAGTCACAGGAGAAGCCCTCAACCTTATTTTGAAAACTTGTAGTAGACATTCATGGAGATGTGGAAATGGAAGCGACCTGATTGGACAGCTTTAAAAAGACTTCTAGAGTGGTTGGATATCAGCTGTGAACTGGTTGTTTTGAAAAGCAAATACAGTCTTCTGGGAAGAGAGGGAATCACACAGAACCTCTAGGAGCATTCTGTGGAAATACCCATGAAAGGAACGGGACTATGAGAGGATTATTTAAATTTTATTCTCAAAAGTCTTTAACTCTGCTAAGCAGAGAAGTATTTAAATATGTGTCTCATAAATTTATGCCATCTTGATGCCTTTCTCAAAAAGTTGCTGTTGAGGTGATTTCTGTTTGACGTCAAAAAACAGCCCAAGAAGCTATCAAGAAGATTTGAGGTTCATATGTAGCTACTTTTAACAATATTTTTTTTATTTAATTTAATGAACTGGGCAAATGTTTCTTTATTAAAATTATACTTTTTTACATTATTGTTCAAAAATTTGGGGTAGGTAAGATTTTTTTTGTATATTTTTTATGTTTTTGAAAGAAGCCTCATATGCTCACCAAGGCTGCATTTATTTGAGAAAAAATACAGTTTAAAAAAATTATATTGTGATATATAATTGCAACTCTTTTCTATTTATTATTTTTATTAATGTATATTAAATATTTTATGTTATTTCTGTGAAATCAAGCAGCCATTACTCCAGTCTACAATGTCACTTGATCAAATATGCTCATTTGTTTTTCAAGAAGCATTTATTTTCAATGCATCCAATCTTGATGACTTTTTCCTGGATTCTTTAATGATTAAAAAATGTCCAAAAGAACAGCATTTATGTGAAATACAAATCACTTTTGATTAATTTAATGAATTCTTGCTAAATAAAAGTATTAATTTCCTAAAACTTAAAGCTTACTGACTCCAGACTTTTGAACACTAATGTATGTGTTCTGCAGACAATGGCACTGTTCCAAATCCTAGCACACATTTCAAGGTATCATAGCCATTTAAGCAGGAATCATAATTATTCTGGTTTTAATTGAACTGTGTTTTACTGTAACACCAAAGCAGCACTGAAATTCATCATTTATGGAAAAGGCAACTTCAAGAATCATAGTGGATTCCAATACCTTTGGAATCTTTAGTGTGGAATTGACACTTATGTTAATCAATCCAAATCACTTGCATCATTCACTGTGTTCCACGATAATACTTTTGTAGGCAATATACCAGAAGAAACTAGAACTAGGTTTTGGAACAGTCTAATATCAGTGCAGAACCAAAGCAAAAATGTTTTTATACGTGCCAAACTAAATTGCACCTGGAAAACCTTTCTTTTTGTTTTGTTTTTTTATGTCCAAAATGACAACTACATTATACTGTATTGAGTGAATGTGCATTGTGTATGTGTAGCAACAGTTGGATACAGGTACATAAAAATGAATCAACAGTTAATGTGATCTCTAGTCATGTCTGGTGTTCAGTTTAAGTACACGCATATATTGGGAAATAAAGGCACAGAATGGAGACAGGCATCTAATTTGTCTCTTCTTCAAAGTGTAGTGAACTAGAGGGGTGAGTATCTTATCTGTGCTCCTGCAGTCTACTTTATCAGCTGAGAGGAAGCGTAGAGAGAGAGTTTGATTAATCTCCACACAGAAACAAGAGAACCGCCCTCCATTTGAGAGCTTTGGGGCCCAGCCGCTCGAATGCAGGAAACAAAGCCCTTAAATAAGACTCGCTCAGTTCCACTGGGAGACACCACAGACAGTACGCTGTGTGCAGGACGTGAGAGAAGGAAAAATAAATGGTGTGCACTGCCACTATATATATATATATATATATATCCGGGATGAAGATTTAAAAAATGTCTCTTCAAACTACGCAGAGCAATAATAATTAATATTTGACATTTATTCGTACACTGAACCGAGAACAGTTTCTGTCGGACGCGTCCGATTCAAGAACCGAGGAGCTGATGATACTGCGCATGTGTGATTCAGCGTGAAGCAGACACAGCGCGTCTGAACCAAACTGATTCTTTTAATGATTCTGAACTGATTCTGTGCTAATGTTATGAACGCGGGTAAACAGAAGGCTTAAATGACGGGCAAGCATCGCCAATGACGTCCATTACATCGAGGGCAACTGGTTTATTGAATCGAACTATCCGAAAGAACCGGTTCGCCGAAAAGAACCGAACTTCCCATCACTACAACAATGAACGCTCTCACAACAGACCCGCAAGCAGGGGCGATTCTAGGATTTTTTCAACTGGGGGGCACAAGAGGGGCCACGATTAATACAGAGGGGCCAATCTTGTGTTGTTTGAACTGTATATCCAAATCATTTCAAGAGTTCAGTAACCTTTTAAATCAGTAATAAACAGTGATACCCTATTATATTTTAATAGCAGTTATTCACTGCTCTTAAAAAAAAAAAAAATCAAATACAAATTGTATTAACTTTTCACTTTACAAAAGTGAAAGAAAAACTGTAATAAATAAAATAATCCAATGTATGAATAGTGTACAACTCACAAATAATAATAATCAGAATAACATTAATAATTCATAGAAATAAATACACAATTAATTAATTAATATAACTACTATAAATTTAATATAATTTCATAATATGTTTTTGTTTATTATCCACGTCCCATTCAATTTGCATAGCAGCAGTTGCAGTAAATTTGCATTGACGAATAAACAAAATCTACTTATGTCAAGGCTAATTAATCTTGAGCATATTGATTTAAAAATATCATATATCCATACTTTGTTAGAAAGCTACTTGTTCAAAAAGGTAGCTTTAGTTTAACATGTAAAATATGTGGATCCTATAAAACAGCAATCGCGGAGCACCATGGTGATTTAGAACGCCAACTGAATTTATTAGGAATCTACAGACGCAAATAGACTAAAGGTGTAGAAAAATAAAGACCTATATGTGTATTTTGGACTTTTTTTTCACCACAAGTCTGAAAGAAGATATGTTACTGAAGACAAACAGGCCCAAATCTCAAAATTGACCAGTAAAAAAAACGATGTTTTTGCATGTGTCCAGAGGTGGGTAGAGTACCCAAAAACTTTACTCAAGTAAAAGTAATTCTAGAAATATTTACTCAAGTAAAAGTAAAAGTACTAGTCTTGAATAGTTACTTGAGTAAGAGTAAAAGAGTATCGGATAAAAAATCTACTCAAGTAGTTAGTTACTTTGGGTCATATATACGGAGCCTATTTTTATTTAGATATATAGATAAATGTATGTAATGTGTGTGTGCGTGTGTAAATGTATATATTTCATCAGCCTTTACTGCAATTTATTATAAAACCCTGTCTGTTTACTTAAGTAACAGATATAGGTTTCATGCCATAACATATTTTTAATACGACTGACTTTATATTAAATGTGAATTTAACATTGAAAGTTAATGTGATATAAATATTGCTACTAATCTTTCATTGTTCAGATTCAGAAAGAGAGCAAATAACATTAACATTATTAAAGATCATTTTCACTGACAGTCTAGATTTCAATCACTCTCAGAAACTCCCATTAAAATCACTGAAACTGTTAACACTGTGAAATCAATATCTTAATTATAGATTCGTACACACATCTGCACTTTGTTGTTTCTGACGAGAGAATTCGCCAGAAAGAGGTAGTCAGTCAGTGAGCGAGTGAAGGAAGCACCGGCATTTCAGCGATGACTCATCGGAACACCTCTGATTGGCCAATGCATTCAAACGAACCGTGTGTGATTGGTTATAATGCGCAACGCTGTAAAACGCATCTATCTCTGGCTCAGCGCCAGCAAGCGATCACAGATCTGAATTTAACAGCTGATGATATGACTTGCTGAACGTACTCGCACCGGTGTGATTGAATTAAAATTAATACAATCTTAATCGGCTATTTTTTGTCTTTTGGAAGCTGCATTCAACTTGACTCCCCTCTGTTATAAGCCACACACGTACAACAAACTACTGTCATAGTGGTATCGTGTACTGTAATCGAATGTAGCCCAAGTTATTACCTGTTAAACAGTAGACAGCACACGCGGTGTTCATCTAATAAGGATCTCCACCGCAAGCAAATAATAGCCTTTGCAGATTTGCTTTCAATTCAGTGCAGTTCCATAGTCCCGTTTTCAACGCTGTTGATGCTAAACGTTACAACTCTGAGTGAACCGCTTCAGACGCTCAGTGCGTGAGGCAGGGAACTGAACGAATCATTCAAACTGATTCATGAACCAATTCACTCGTTTGCCAATTGGTTTGATCAAGCCTTTGAACAGAATTGACTCAAAAGAATGAATCATTGGCGAATGGGCATCGCTCATTGCCCAGAGAAAAGTAGACGGCGCGTTTGGAATAAACTGAAGCATTTATAACATTTATTGCATGAAGATAAAGTAACGAGAGGGGCGTCGCCCACAGTAACGAAGTAAAAGTACAGATGAGTTATTTACTAAACTGAAAGATTATAATTTGAATTTGTGAGTGACAGACAAGTAGAAATGTGGGGGCACACTGGGGGGCCAATCAGTTTTCAGGAGGGGCCAGTGCCCCCATGGCCCCTCCCCTGGCTACGCCACTGCCCGCAAGAGAAGACAATTCTGAATAAAGTCGTAGTTTTTTGGAACAAAATGTATTTTCGATGCTTCAACAAATTCTAACTGACCCTCTGATGCCACATGGACTACTTTGATGATTTTTTCTTACCTTTCTGGACATGGACACATGGTTCACACAGCTTCAATGGAGGGGCTGAGAGCTCTCGACTAAATCTAAAATATCTTAAACTGTGTTCCAAAGATAAACGGAGGTCTCACGGGTTTGGAACGACATGAGGGTGAGTTATTAATTTTCCTTTAAAGTTTGAGCATATTGTTTGCAAACTGCAATTGATAAATTAATTATAAATTAATTAAAAACAAAGTAACAGTTAGTTGATAGACTGTGTTGTTTTTGTTGTTTAGCAGTAATATGCAGTTCTTAGCCGTGTCCACTGTATTTTTTGTTGGTTTTCATGATACCCCCTTGAAATGACCAGGACCCCCCATTGTCCCCCCAATCATAATTGTCTGGAGCCTCTACTGTGCACTGCTATAAAGTGCCTATGTATATAAATGCAGACTCACGCTATTGATGCAGCAAATGCTGATAGTCTGTACCGATTTTTCCCGGAAAAACACGACCGGCTGGAGGCATGATGTGTGGGCGGAGCTAAAGAATCACAGTGCCAGTAGGCTTTTGCATTGAGAGCATTTGAAAGCTGTGACATTACCTTGAGGAAAAAACCATCATCCCAAACAAACCATGGCTAACAGTCAGATTCAGCGTATATTTATGATCCAGAATCAGATCCAGTGGCTGAAATTTAACAAGAGCAACATCAGCAACAACGTCTCTATGTGGTATGTACTGAAACTGTATATATTTGCTTAGCGGTTTTGGAAAATGACTAAGTTAAACTTTGTCATCTTTTTTTTTTTTTTTTTTTTTAAACTGTACATGTGGAAAGTGCAGTTTGATGACAACATCGCATGTTGTTTACTTGATGTGCTTATGCCCAGATAGCTAAGTTAATAACAGAGATATTTGAAGCAGTTTTACTCACCGCATGCGGTTCCAACACACGATCGTGACCCTTTTTCGTTGGGACTGCATTATCCTTAAGAAATAAACTATGTGCAAATCCGGCGTCAAACTGGGCCTTGTTTGTAAAACAAGCATCTTCGAAATGCAGGGAACAAACAAAAACACTTGCACAACTCTGTTGATGCTCTGTAAAAATAAACTCCATCCACTGGTCCCTTAATGCTGTTTCTCTTTTGGTAATCTGTGCAGGGTTGTCTTGCCCTGGCAACCAAAAACACACTCCTTTTGTGACATTTCGCAACGCTCTCGCTCTGAACAGTGAACGTCTGTTGTGCTCTCAGTGCTCTGCTATACGGGAGCGCGCGCTCTTCCGGCAGACGTGCCCTTAGGACCCATATAAGTATAATATATATAATGTATATTTAAATTCCACTTCATCTAACGTCACACAGAGCCATACTCGAAAAAAACTTTCGAAACTTGTGACAAACCGGAAGGAGTATTTTTGGAACAGAAATGCTCCTTCAAACGTACAACTTAATTTTTTAAACTTTGTCCATGTTTAGCATGGGAATCCAACTCTTTAACAGTGTAAAAAACTCAGTATGCATGAAATAGCATTTCACCCCCCCTTTAAACTATTACTTTGGGGCCGTTTCCTAGTACATTGGTTTTCAACATGTGGTCCGCGGCCCCCTAGTGGGTGGCGGTGGTATTGAAAGTGGGCCTCCAGTTACTATTAAAATAAATAATAATATTGTTAATATATGTAAAAATGTCTAAGTCATAACATAAATTTCATATAATTAAATAACAAAAAAAATTATTAAACTGTTACTATGCTTCCACTATTCGAGCTCGCTGATTGGTTTAAGAACAGACTGGGCATATACCTAACTCCAGGTTCACACACTGTTTGTGATGCGCCTTTTTTCCGAACCCATGTTAACGGATCGGAGCGTTCACACTGCATGCGGTAAAAGGCTAGAAATAATTTTTTTTTTAAATGATATCATGACTGACAACCATTTATCTAATAACATCTGCGGAATTTTCAAATAAAGTTATTTAAAAAAAAAAAAAAAAAGTTTCATAACATGGTTAACATATTTTAGCCTTTAAATTATAATTGATTTATAAATGATCATATGTATTTATCTGCTCCATAAATAATTCTAGATAGCCTACTAGAATCTAAATATAAAACTTCCAGACTAAGCTTGTTTTTCATCAGCTGGTCAAAATTTACAGCAGGGCATTCAAATTAATTAAATTTTTTAGCCAGACAAAATGGAACACTGTACACACTCTAAATGTAAATGTAGCGGTCTCTAAATCCACTCTCTTACACTAGGTGGCACTTATGGAACAGCAGAATTACAGCTGTTCACTGTAACCTCCGTGGACAAAGCAGCATTGCAATTGAAAACTTTTCATATTGTTAAAACAAAGTATTAAAATAACTATTCTGTTTTCTACAGCATGCTTTACTCTTATTCATACTTTATAAATCTAAACATCTTATTTTCCAATCTCAAAAAATTAGATTTTATGATCTTAGATTTTGTTTGGGCGCAGTACCAACCATATATTTCCAATTAGGTGAAATTAATTTACTATTTGTTTCCACTGCAGTCATATTTTAGGAGTACAAATTACCAGGAGTACAAATATGATTGTTTTTTTTAAATCAGGACAATTTGACCTTAATACATACAACATTTTAAATCAGCATCTCAATTTACGAGATATGAGATGTGAATGAAATTACATTTTCCACTGTAAAAATGTGCACAGATTAATCTTTCACAATAAGATCAGTGATCATTTTACATTTGCACAAAGAAAACCCAGAATCAGTTGCAGAAATGCTCTTTTTATTAAATACTTTCCAGATCAAGTTTCAATAATAACAAAGCTAGGATGAAGACCTACTAACATTCAGACAAACACTTGATAGTTGTCATTTCATGGTTTTATTAAATGTATGATCATGCAAAAATCCAGCATCCATGTTTAAACTCCAAGTATATACGAAGCCCAATAGTATACCATTACAATGCAATAGATTTACTTAGAATGAGGGGAGCATACCAAGCAGAGGCTTTTGTTTTAAATATATATATTTTTTTCTATTTTATTTTTTTTATTTTTATATGGTACATCACTTATAATTCCAAATGGAGTGATTTTCATGTCGAGATGCAAATACTTTGAGATTTTTTTTCTCCCCCTTTTTTATTAAGTAAACACAGACAGTGGAAAAAAAAAATATTTACCAAGAAAAGTATACATGCATATTCGCCAGTTTATTTAAACTGCGCGTTTGATTTCTCCTGTCATTGGACGGGTGGGCCAGAAGACTCATACTCGCCGTCTGGCCCAGGATTCAGACCCAGCTTTCAGGGGTTGGATATTTATTTCGCTAAATCTAAATCTACCAGCTAGTGACTCCTCATTGCCATCTTTTCGTTTTCATGGAGCTGAAGATGTCAATCATGTAAAAGGATGCATTTAAGTAAAAATAAAAATAATAAAAAGTGTAATCTAGTTTGGCCAGGCAAGGCAGCAGTTCCCCATAGCACAAAGGAAAAAGAAAACGGCGATAAAAAAAAAACGCCACAAGCACGAGACGCAAAACGGACATGAAAACAGCATCGTCACATATAACCTGACAGCATCACTACCATTGTTGTAAAGGAGATAAACACACGTGCGGAGGTTTAGTCCTGATATGTCCATGGTGAGGATGTGCCGACACTACATGTATTAACAGACCCATACAAAAGACTGATGTGTTTCAAGGAGACTGGGTGTATTTTCCCACACATAATATATTGCCTCAAATGAAACTATACTTAAATCTATCTGAAGACAAAACCATAGCAGTGACCAAAAGCATTCGTGCAACTAGCCTACAGATGAATTCAAGAGATTATTCACTCGTGACAATCAAACCCTCACTTCTAAGTAACATTAAAACTTGAATCTAAATAGTGCCATAAAACCTGCGTAATATAGTTGGTGGTGAATCTAACAAACCACTGTGACTTGTAATCGTACAAACATTAAAACCGTGATTTTTAACAACAGAACTACGGCAACTGGATGTGTTTGGATTTCCCCCAAGCGCTCCTTGTGATCGGACTAACTAAACGACATGTATTTACAGAGCAAGTTCACCCCCGTCACCGACATGAACCACGACTACGACAACACTGAGGACAGGGTGAGTTAGACACGTCCAACGTTACTAAAACAACGGAGTACTTTAACAATGCAGCTGCGTGGGTGTAAGAAAGAGAGTTCATCACAACATACCAGACTACTGAAGCTATTTTCACTAAGATGTAGTTTGTAAAAATGACTAGATTTAGTCACTGAGTTTGAAAACTGAGTGAAGTTCATGTCTATCACAGTACGTCCTGCAGTGGTTTGTCTATGTCGCTAACTTGTCCTAACAAAACAGTAAGAGCTAACCTACTGGTCGGTGTTCAGTTGTGTGCTGTTCACTTTATGCTTTCCTTATATTAGGCTAAATCTAAATGAGGGATACAGTTTATACAGTCGAGCATGGTCAGGTACGACAACTTCCTTTAAATCTGGATGGTGAGAGTTTATGTCTCCTTTAAATATCTCTGTATATCTTAACGTGTTTATTCAGATTAACTTAAAAAAATAAAATAGCCTTAAAAATTCCAACTGAACACAAAATACTCGTGTCATGTCAGTACAAGAAAAATAAATGAAAAAGGAAGAGTTCCACATTAACACAAGAGATTACTAAAACCTGGGTTGCACAAACCTTCTCTTAGACCCAGGTTACATAAAAAGCCAACACCAAACAGCAACACTCCTTAAAAAGACTAAAAACTACACTTTGGTTCTTTTTTTGATATGAAGAACTTGTGAACATTTCACTGCCTTGCTTTTGGATTAGTCAACCCCTTCCCATAATTCAATTTTGTGTCCCAAAATTTGCAAAGTATACAAGAATGACTGATGACAAACCTGTAAACTTTAGCATTCTTTGGGCACAAGTCAATTTTGTGATTTTTTTGTTGTTGTTTTTTTTAAGTTGAAGCCCCCCACCCTCACAACTCCCGCCTTGGTTTACCTTACATAAATGCTTTTCAAACTTGATTGTAGTTTTCTGGTTCAGCTAAGTGATTTTTACAATATACAGCATATTTATGAATTCATAGATCAGTATTTACAACACCTTCTGAACATCTTTAACGGGCAAAAGAAGATGGTTCTGTGGGAAAAGGACAAAACAGCACCCCAATGTGGGCGTCAGATACATGCACCGTCCCTTGGGCGGGGCCACAGCCGCGGCCAGCTCCCGTTGGTCAAAGATTGGACAGGATAAGTGGTGTTGACAGTTGAACTGGATGTTGTCAGAGTTCCTCACTGGTGTGTCTGTAACTTTAAGAGCTTTCATCCAGCTGGCCTTCACGTGCCCGTCCAGCCACAAAGAAGAAACATTCCCATAATCTTGAGAATCCTGGTAAGCTGGAAAAAATTGCGCAAAAAAATAACATTTCTGTGAATGGAAATGTGCAACGTCAGTCTTACTGCATACAGTCATCACAAATTGCTTTTCCTCCCTTAGCTGGGCACATTTCTATGATGACTTTTTACGGTTTAATGTTTAGTAACACCACCGAAATTTCTGCAAAATTTTGCTGGCAAAAAAGTGATTTATCTAAATAGTGGAGTGATGTAGGAAGCCCAGCTCACATAAAAGTCACTTTCAAACCAATCAGCTTTCTGTTTGTCAACGCAGCAAATATATGTGATCAAACGGATTACATTACGAAATCTACAAGGGGAAATCATTACGTAATTGTCACGCAACCCATACATGAAATTCTAGAGATTGTTCCTTTAGAAAAAACAAAAACAAAAAACAAAGTACACAAAAAAAGTTTAAAAATAAAGTTGCAATTGATATAACTATATATTAAAGCTGCAGTAGGGAACTTTTGACGCTCTAGCGGTTAATAAACAGAACTGCTTGCGTGTTGCGGAAGAACATCATAGCCGGAACTACTTCGCTCTGTCAATGAAGTTACTCCGCCGCGGTACCCCCGAAGAAATCTAAAATAGTCCGAATATAAACCGTTATTATAGGTGTACCCTAGTGATTCAGGACAAGCTAAAAACAAGGTTTGGAAAATGGATTCATGATGTACTCGCTTATTATGTACATTTTTCTACATTTTGAACACAAACAAAGTTACGGACCGCAGCTCTGATAGGGAGTTTCTGCAAATGGCAATAGGACCACTGGGAGGAGCTTGATTTTTTTCACAGATTATCTGTCTCATATTCTACTGTCAGGACATAATGACAGGTTTAATAAATATGTAAAAAATATTTTTTTACAAAAGTTCCCTACTGCAGTTTTAAGTCACAAAATTAAGTCGTGATTAAAACGCATAAAATGCCAGTTTAGGATATAACGCAACAGAAGTTTTTTTTTTTAACTCTGAGGTAAATAAAGTCATACATACAATAACCCCTCTCAAGGCAGGCGTTGCAGATTTGCAACAGTATAGTAACTAAAAACCTTATTACTCCAGATACATATTCAATGTATCTGGAGTACTAAAAACTTTACTAAAGGTTACTAAAGTTACTAAGTTACTAAAACTTAATTTAAACCTGAGAGGGTTAAGTAAAGATATTAAATGACAGAAAAACGTAGGCGTGCAAATGGAGTTTTTACCCATCCTGTGCGGTTCACTGTAAGGGGGCGGCTGGAGCCCCTGAGCAGTGGAAGTGGACGTTAAGCCACTTGGCATCACGGCGGTGCCACACACGCGTCTCCTCCGACTGGCAGCTACGTGGGCGGCCCTGGCTGTCGATGTACTGTGTCAGCCGGATATACGCAATGCAGGCAGCATCCTCCCCGATGAGATGAACATGAGGATTGAGGATAGTGGTGTGCACAGGCTTGTTGTTCTTACTCAACACTGAAAAAGTCAAACACATGGACTGCATCTGAATCCAGATATACATATGGTCAAAGTGTGTAACTTCTATGAATATTTATAATATCTGTAAGGTAAAACAACTATACGCATAGTTAAACATGACTCACAGTGCTCAAAGTAGAACTTGTGGAAGTCCATGCCCTCGACCAGGTTTCCCAGAGCTTCGGGCTCAAAAGAGGTCAGACAAGGATCACAGATTCTTCTGTGGTACACAAAAATATGAAAACAGTTTTCACATAACAAAAGATAATCATACAGCATAAAAAAATAAAAGTGATATATAAGAGTGAACATATATGAGCGGATATCGCCATCATTTCATGGCTTTATACAATATTATCTCTATCGTTTCACAGACTATGGGTCATTTTGGGACTTCAGTTTGATCAGGACTGTTTGTTCATTTGAATACAAACTACACTCAAAGCCTTAAATATTCACAGAATGACCTACAGCTTTCTTCGTGTCTTTATTACAAACAAGCTGAAGCAAGTGCAGGTGCGCTGTACTTACGTGTATGCTTCAAAGTCTCCATTGTTGACAGCCTCGATCAACTGCTCCGTGATCTTTATTATCTCCTGCTTACGAGCTACTCGAACAAGAGGTGGGAAAGATGAGGGATGATGGAGGGAGAGGAAATGAAATGATAAAAAAAGAAAAGCAAAGTTAATAAGCATGACATGCACTGCTTACAGAGCAGATACCTGTGAGAATGTCATATCAAGGCCTTCTGATACCAAGAGGAAAAGTGCCAAAAAAATGTAACAGACCATAAACCAGAAAAAAATAAAAATAAAAAGTGCTGATGATGCCAGTTCTTGGCACATGACCCTTATTAGCTGGTGAGTTTTGATGCATTCAAAGCATTCCGTATTTACTTCAATTACTAGCTTACAGGTATTACTTTCTACTCTGAGGCATTTATTATGCATTTCTATGACACTAATAATGCCAAGAGGAATGTGTGTAATTATAAAAAAATAAAAAATCATTATTAATCAACTTTAAAGTTATTTAGCAGGACATTAGTCATTGAACAGAAATTTTAGGGAAAGAACTACTTGACTATATTTTACTGCTAAATCTGCTGCCATTTTCTGCATTGACATTACAGTGGTGAGATGCTAAAATGTTTATATGAATAGGCCTTTGTAAGCGTGTGTGTAAATATGCATTTGGATTAACGTCCTCCATTACAAATCAACTAAAAATCAACCCGACAATCATAAGCCCCTTTCACACTGCACGTCGGACCCGCAATATTCCCGTAACATTGCCTGGTCGCCTTCTGTGTGAAAGCAACCACGTCCCGGAATTGATTACCGAATCGAACCCGGGTCGGGGACATAGTAACATTGCGGTAATCGATCCGGAACGAGCGCTGTGTGAACAAAAGCCAGATCTAATTCGGTATCGAAGTGATGACGCGCGTTATCGCGCGACTTTTTTACCGGTTGTTTTGAAGGAAGATCAACATTCGCGACGAAAACATATGTGCAAACTGTAATGAAGCAGAGATCAGTTAGTTCCTCACTTTCCGCGCTGACGCAGAGATCGTTTGCTTGCTTCAGTTAAAGTATAACGTGCCAAGCTTTGTCGACTCGTACATTACACGTCACGCGCTGATGTCACGTGTCGTTACGGGATCTTCAAGGGTTGTGTGTGAAAGCACGCACATATACCGGGTCATCACTGGCAGTGTGAAAGTGCCAAATCTAGCGACCAGGGAACAATTACAGGAACACTTTACCCCTGTATTTGCCGGAATGGCAGTGTGAAAGGGGCTAAAGTCACAACCTTGACTAACACAATATCAACTGCCCACTGTGACGTTCTGTTAGTATGAAGAATTTGATTTCCTGTTGACATCCTCTGTGTGTGTGTCCTGGTCTACCCCACACACTTACACTGAGCTGCGGACACACTCGCCGTGAGACCGCCAACCCCGTGGGCTGAGGCACAGGGGCCAGAATGAGTGGGCTCTAACTCTGGACATGAGGCATGCTCTGAACTGTTCCATGCCAAGCGTTTAACGTCATGCACGGGGACGGCTGCAACACACAACGCAGCACAAGCAACACAGGTGATGATGCATGCAGAAAGACAGAGGAACCCATGAACACAGAGTATGAAGAACAACATCAGAACCCGAAATGAAAACTCAACCTCATGTTCCAAACCTCCACAGAAGACAGAAGGAGAATATTTATGCAGCTCTTTTTCATACTATGAAATTACATGATGGATGTTAGAGCTCCAAAATGTATCATAGAAGTGGTTTATATGACTTAAAACGCATATATTTAACAGCCTTCTAAAAATGTTTTGCAGCCTTACAGTCACTTTTTTAATGAAAATGAGCAGCGTGAACATTCGGCTAAATTTCTCCTTAAGTGTTCAAATGGGTTTAGAACAACATGATAGAACTGACATTTTTGGATAAAAGATTCAACAATATAGTCCTTTTGTTGTACTTCATAAACAGTGTAACCATGTACACAAAGAGACTAAATGAAAAAGAATGGAAAAGATAAAGAAAAGATTAGCAAGAATCTAAAGTCCTAAAGACAATGAATTTATCAATGTATGAAGTAGGGAACAGGAGGAAATCGTGAAAGACAGATGCTGACAGATGTTAAATGAAAAGAGAGCAGGTGTGGATGAGGTCCTATATGAGCGTTTTCTGGCTTGGACACAGAATCATTTTCTTATACCATCGCTATGTTATTTTCTCCATTACTCATGGCTATGGTCAGCCAATTAACAAAAGCCTAATTTGCGTCAGTTCCAACTGTAAGCTAAAAAGAAGTGTTAAGTTACAATAAGTGTGCTTTTCAGCTATTTTATAAACATCCCATTTGCTGACATGAATTTGTATTATGCATATGCTGTATTTGTGTTATATCTATTTTATTTGGGTTTTTAAAATCACTAAAACCATTATTTCAAAAGCACCATAAAAATGGGGGGGGGGGGGGGGGGGTTATTTAAGTCTCTATTGCAAAGTGTTCTATTTTCAATGTATCAAATTTATTCTTGTAGTGGCAATTACTGATCATTACTCCAGTCTTCAGTGTCGCATGATCCTTCATAAATTTTATATCCTTCTAATATTCTGATTTGATGCTCAGCAAAGATTTCTTCATGCTGACATTAGTTGTGCAACTTGATATTTTTGTGGTAATATTGTTTCTGGATTTATGAATATGAAGTTCAAAAGAAAAGCATTTAATTGAAATTGAAATCTTTTGTAACAATGTAAAAGTTTAATGCTCCTTGCTGATTGAGTATTTATGTATTATGGTAATAAATTAATTCGAAGAAATTATATTATCTTGCTGACCCCAAACTTTTGAATGGTAGTATATGTAAATGGTTTTGGTCATATTAAAAACCCAGTTAAAGAAATAGAATGCAATTCATTACAATTAAAACAAGCATTATAATTAAACAGAATTACAAACAATACATCAGAAACTATATGGAGTACTGTTAACCCGCAAGGTATGTAGCTTTGATTTGGGATATTAAAATGTGTGCATGTGAAAAAAAAAAGCATATTTCAACTTCTGAAAGGGAAAGGTTCGAGACTTCAGTCACAAGTTGGGAAGGAGGATGTAGGAAAAATCTGCAGCAGAACATCTTAAAGTTCAATCTAGTTACTAAAGGGCCATTTTACAACAAAATAGACCTGGAAATGGTATAGTTGAGCAGCATGCTTAAGGGGATGAATACATCTGTGAGAAGAAAACAGTACTGGATTCTACACGGAAAGCAAGTGACCCTTATGATAGTACGCTAAAGGGCAGAAAGGCTGGAGTTGTGGGGGGACAAAAAGGTCTCAACTTGAAGGTTTGAGGAGGGAGGTGCCCAGGGCAGGGGGTACGAGAGGATCTTGACTTACTGGCAGGAGAGCCCTGTGGCGAAGCCAGCAGAGCGGGCAGCTCTTCCCCGGCACTGCACTGACTCATCACGGCACTGTCACTGCTCGTTCCCTGCGCACTCTCAGCTGGCACAGCCCCAAAACCACACGCCACCAGAAGGAAAAACACACACATCTCTCATGTCCTTCACCAGCCGAAACACACTAACAAACACCACACCAATGCTGGCACTTCATCATGACTAAATAACTTAACGGGCACGAAGATGCTGGATGGGATGTGTTTAGATGAGCTGTTCTCAATAAAAGAAGCACTGTGTTTATGGGAGCAGGACTACAGGTGATGATCCTGGATTTTCCAGTGGTGTTATGAGAGATGGCGTGACTCTGGTCTGTATCTATGGGTGTGGTGAAGCGGACAACAGCGCGCTCAGAGATTTTTTTTCCTCCAGGCTCTGTGCCAATTTCCTGTCCTCATCACCTAACCTCAGACGTGAAGGAGCTAATGATAAGGCTCTTTAAGCTGCTATTGTCCGTCCAGGCCCAGAGTGAATAAGGAGAGGAAATGAATTCGAGCCTGGCCCTTTTCGTGACAGAAAACGGTCTCAGCGAGAGTCCTTCGGGAAGAACACGCCTGTTTACAACATGCTAATACATTTACAAGACACAACACATCAACAAATATCAAAATAAGTGCGGTGAAAAACACAGGACACACACACAAACACGCACAAAATCTACAAGGAAACCTACTGAGACACCGACGGTTTTAACACAGATGTGTGCATGTATATACAGTATCAATTCATCTGAACTTGGCTTATTTGTGTGAAATGGACAAACTGTGAGTGAGATGCTATTCAGATGGGACTAGTTTTCCCTGAGGACATTGAATATGATTTTATACTTAATTTATTTCGGTTTGAATTGATCATGTCTCTGTTTGTCTTTCTTGATATTTAAAGAAATCTAATCCCATCCCAACAGGAATGTTTGAGAATACACTTATTTCTTTGAGAGTTTGCCCTCATATACTTTGTTGAATACTGTAAACTCTAAATCTCTCTGGTGCACCTTCGCTATCTCTTAGCTAGCAATTTAGCTGGAAACAAAGGGTTGTGCCATCATGCATGTTAAACATGTAAATCACAATCCATCTAACCCCGTCTCAATGCCCTCTACCATAATTCCCCTCCTATCCGTCTGCCAATGTGCATATATGGCCCTTTCTTCAAATCACAAAGCCTCGGGTGTCACTGCAGCCTCAGGGTTTTATATTTCAAACAGATACTGACTGACGTGACATGTATTTTGTTTAATCAAAGGCTTTTTGGTGTGTTTCGGTACTGTGATCGGACAGGAGAGGGATTACTCTTCTGACACGAGCACTGGGAGCTGCAACACCACAGTGCTGGAGGCATGCAGAGAAGAGGAGAGAAGATCTGTGTACCTTTCCTACCTTTCATATCCTCTTCCTCGTTGGTGTTACAGCTCTCTGTGGAGCCCTGGGGACAGAAATAGAGACAGACAAAGAACATACAAGACAAACGAAACATGAGACGTGAAAGAAAAGTAATAGCAGCATTAGGTTATGGTATCAATAATATTTCTAGAGTTAGGACCCTCATGATTCAACATGTTTTGGATTCTAAGAATGATTCTTGATACTCTTAATTTAAACATTCATTTTTCATAATGTGTTACATTAATATAAATGGAGTTATTATAATAATTATAACGCCACCACCCACAATTCAACTTGTTTTTCATTCAAAGAGAATAATGATTGATACATCTTCATTTTTAATATCTTGCAAAAGTGCAGTGTGTGAATCGATTCTCCATCCGACTTCCAGATGCTCTTGAAAAATGTACCTTGGGTCCATCGACAGGGTTGTGCACAACTGTAGTTTGTGGCTCCTGTAAAACGTAACAAGATTTTACATCATGATTAAAGCAGCAAGACTCGTCCACAACAATCAGGTTAAACACAACATCCTGCAGTAATACACACATACACACACTTTTAAAGCTGCTGTAACTGTCTTGGGTAAGACACAAATGGAGGATTCTGAGATCAAATAAAGAAATAATGATCTAAATTACTTAAAAAGAAAATGCACACAAGATAGGGGGTTCATGATGAGCTTGAAGAACAAACCGACCACACACATACATTTATAAAAATAATAAATGGCATGCGTCATGATGATTTAAAGATGCAGTTTCTCAAATTCAACTGAAATTCTGATGAAACCACAGGAACGGAGGACCACCTTGAAGTCAAGCAATCTCTGGATTATATGCACTATATTTTTCCTCAGATTAACTTCCAGTTATTCTCACGAATGTTGTGACCCAACTGAACCCTCAAAAAAGCAGTGTTAATTTCGTTAACGAAGACGAAAAATATTTGTTAACGAAAAAAAAAAAGACGAGACGTTGACAAGCTAAAAATAATATCTGATGACGAAATTATGACAAAATTTATGCCGCGTCTTTGTTAACTAGACAAGAGTGGACTATGATGTTATTTGAGAACTACCGGACATTCAAAATGCATCCTATAGGCTATTGTCCTTCAAAATGTCCGTCCCTGTCATTGGATTGCAATCGGATAAGGGCCAATATCTAGTCAGTAGGTGAGCGTGATTTCACCAAGTGCAACATGTTCCTGGATCAACATTCCAATCAAACAATCAGAACAGGTATAACTTTTCTGGAAAATATCTATTTTAGGCTTACAATCAGGGTTAGGTGCTTCTACTGTACACTCTTGTTAATCAGCTATCATTTCCCACTGATTTAAATAATAAAGTATTGGTAAGGATAGGTTTAGGGGTAGGGATTGGGTTAAGTCTATATTTTCGGACAATAATGTTGATCCAGGATCATCAAAAGATGTTGATCCAGGAACATGTCTTACTTGGCAAAATCACAGCAACCCTAGTCAGTATGGCAGCCGCAGTGGATGGATAGGCCAATAAAATGTGAACTAGCGATCTGAAACATAAGGCAACCAGACGTCCCGTTTTCCCGGGAGTCACAATTCGTTGTCAATTAACAAAGTTAGTGATAGATAGATAGGAAGAATCATGCTGATAGAAGTGTTCTCTCTTGTGCGCGCCAGTTCTCATATACAGTTCTCAGCGCTCAGATACGCAGACAACAGTCCAAAAGTTGCTCCTTTTTCACTTCTGTTAAAGGGATAGTTCACCCAAAAATGAAAATTGTCATAATTTATTCAAGATTCTCCAAATTCAGTCCTTGATTCAAATTTCTCATTAGCTTAATTGATTTGGTCTAAAGAGAGAAGAATTTGAAAACTACATATAAAATAACTACCAAAATAAATTTAAGTAACAACAGTTTGGCTAAAACTATTGACTTAAAGTAGTGAATAAAAATTGACAAAAATGCAATGACTTTTCATCGACTAAAACTATGAAAGACTCAAATGACTAAAATGTGACTAAGACTATTAAGCATTTTCGTCTCAAGACTAAGACTAAATAAAAAATGCCTGCCAAAATTAACACTGCAAAAAAGTGTACATTGCACATATTATTCCAATTGCCGCTTATGTTGCCTTGTATGTGTCAGTGGTTGTTAGCTGTCCATCAGCACTGTGGGGGCATTTTGAGGCCTCAGGAGGGGTCGAGGGTTAACTTCTGCTCTTAATGGATCATTTTGGAGGTCCCAGGATGCTCTTTGCTCAGCTATTTGGGCAGTCAAGCAAACAAGGCCCATGTGAAGTGTCAATCCACTTTCCTTTTTTATAAACCTCCAGGGGACACTGCTAGTTTCTAACACAGCCAAACAGCTGACAGCTTTCTGTGTGGGATACTGCATCTTTACTATGACTGGTTTATGCACTACGACACAAATTACCATGTTATTTTCCGAAATCCATATATTCATTCTATTCTGTGTGTTGACTTGGCTCAAATTCTTGTCTTCCTGGTTATTTTTAAGCACGATGTATGTACAGTTAACTGTTTAGTCTCATAGACAGTCTCATTCGATGACTATATTTAGTTTTTACTTGAAATAGAGGTTTGAATACACCTACAAAGGCAAACTAAAGAAAAAAAGAGTGAGGAAGGACATAAACCAGTAGCTTACGAGCAAGAACAAATCACTTCTAATAACATTTATAAAATACCACAAAGTGTATCAGTCATGCTTCAAGAGGAGAAGAGCCCTCAAAAAAAAAAAAAAAAAAAAAAAAACGTAGTGCACAGCAAACTATAGGTCTGAGCTATTTTTAGTACATGCAAAATGGTTTCAAAAACATCTGACATGCGCCAAACACTATTGCAAACACTTGATCATGTACTATGGGATATGTTCAAATGAGCAGATGGGTTACAAAAAGAGTTAAATGTAGAATAGGTACCATCGGTGTAGAAGCGGTCGTGTTGCTTTCTTTCATGGCATTCACTACAGCGCTCACTACACTGTTTTTAGTGTTGTTTGTCTGGGGCTGAAATAGAGAGGACAGATACAACTTCCTTTTCAGAGAGAAGACATTACTAGGGACAAGATCGGAGCCGATCCTCTTATGTCAGTCATGGTAATTAGAAAACAGATGAATAGCATACGCCAGGAAGATGACTCTACAAAGTCATCCATCATTCAGAGAGAAAGCGACGATTACTAATGAACATTTCATAAAATAGTGTCAAAATTATTAGAATAGTCTGATAACTAGATCCACTCAGGGAACACATGGGTTGTACTACTACACATTTTTTTTAATAACTTCAGAGTGCAAGACACAAAGTACTGCCTTAATGCAGCAATATGGTTTTATTAAAAAAGTGTTTAGTTTAAAACCCATTAATGAAAAGCTCTGATAGAGATGGGAACCTCAAAAGGCTGCTGGAAAGATTAAAACGTCTCAATCTCCAGGAGAAATGAGGTATATAAGGAACATCTGTGGTCTTACCTTGACTCCATCTGCCTTTTTGTTGAGTAAACTTTTGCATGCTGTAGGGAACAGAGAAAGACTAAATTACTACATACAGCGTGAGTGGCAAAACTGACAGAATTCTCACACCTGCACATATTTCAAATAAATCCCAATAAAAAACAATTAACTAAATGCTGGCTTGCATTCCATCATTCATTAGCATATGGGGTTTGGGAGGTAATGCTGACTAGCATCATTTTTCACCACAGGAGATATTTCTCACAGATCAATATATATCAGTTTAATCCAAAGACATATAAAGCTTTGTGTGATGAAGGTAATAGTATTGTATAAATAAATAATTTACTGGAAATAAAAAAATAAGGAAATATACTTTAAAGGGGTCATATCTTAAATCAAATTTTCCTTGATCTTTAAGAGAGATATAGAATAGCGTACAGTGTAAAAACATTGTAATTTCAAACTCAAGAAACAAACAAGTAGAAACAAGAAGCTTCAGATGTCAAAAGTGGCAAAAGTCACAAAAAGTGAGATTTTAAACAAGATTCCTATTTTAAGTAATTGCTGTTCTTTCTATTCAAAGAAAAAAAAAGATCTCTACAAAAAAACTGAGGAGCACAACTGCTTTTATTAAAGCAACAGCAGCACAAATCAATTCCTGCTTAATTGTAATGCTC
Source organism: Carassius gibelio (assembly GCF_023724105.1). NCBI lineage: Eukaryota > Metazoa > Chordata > Actinopteri > Cypriniformes > Cyprinidae > Carassius > Carassius gibelio. The sequence goes on along the minus strand of NC_068407.1, from coordinate 5,557,175 downwards.
AGAAAGTGTGGAAAATTATGAAATTATAGATATCGCCTAAATTATGACAAAAAAGGGGAAAAAAGGTTTACTAGAATTTTACTAACATAAGATAACCCCAGTGCGGAAGAAGATAATGCATAATATAACCCCTTTAAAATTAACAAATTGCAAAACTTGGAATAAATTGCCCATTTTATTCCATTTTTCACCAATCGGAGAGCAGATAAAGAGAACACATTAATTCTCAATATGCAGCTACAGGTGTAATGAGGGAAAATCATCCCTAATGTATGCAATTGATTTTTCATTTAACTGCAACTGTTATTTCCCAGAGGGCATATTGGAGAGGTCTTGAGTCAGTGTATGGGAAATGGCCCCCGATACACTTCAGAATCCCTCAGAGAACAATGAAATGACTTGTGTAAAGCCTGTAAAACCGAAAAAAAACCCCCTAAAAACTCAGCTTTCACATTCGATATTCCCATTTAGCGCCTTACCTTCCATAAACAAATGGGAAAAAAGATGGCAAGGTTAAGAAGAAAACAAAAACCGTTAAGTAGCAGAGAGGACAAGCTGGACGATAGCAGGCATTGTTTGCATTGCAGGCCTGCTTTCATGCTTCACTAATGATGAGGTGAGAGGTGCTGGTGGTGGATGCAATTCACCTTACAGTCAGCCATGCAGTGCCAACGGGATTAAACCACGAGTCCCATAATGCAATGCACTGATGAAGCTAGACCTCGACTCATTACCATTTCACTGTCTCTCACATATCTAACTATGTCTCATAGGATTCACAGACTGGGACTGGGAAAGCTTAGTCAGCAGTCTTCCGTTATACAGCGTAATAATCAGATGGATTTGGGACCCCAGGACACTGCAGTCATACTGATGCTGAGAGGAAATAAATTATAGAGGGAGGAAGAATTCATTTTCAAACAAAGTGCAAAACAGTTACAGTAGCCTTCAGCGATTTAAAGATTACACAATAATATTCAAAAAGATCATGTGGCATCCTATTGCAGTTTAAATAACAGGGGTGAACAGATAAATCAAATTCAATGCTATGATTATGTAAATTAATAACTGCATAATGCATTAAATGGACAATTCTTGAGCTATTTTCCATTATAAATATCCACTTAATCCAAATCAGAAATCTAAACACTTTATCATGTTTTTTTCGTCAAATAATTCAATCTTGATTTTCAAATCTCAAATGTTATGATGTGCTGAATGAATATGTAAAGAATAATAATGGACTCAAAGCCAGATCAAATATTCACACCCCTATTAAATAATGCTCTAGGCTTCAGAAGGTGAAAAGGTCTTTGAGACCACATATTGAACTAGTAAAATCCATTACGACAGCCATTAAAAGATTCAATACACCTTTAAATCAGACGTGTGCAAGCAACAAATGATATATTAGAGATTTACAAACATAATAACATGCCTTATCTCCATAACCGATTGGACAGTAAATCTTATCTTGGTAATTCAATGAAAAGCTCTTAAAGAATGAAGAAAGATTGATGAAATGTCATTACTGGTTATTGGTTAACATCATACATCTACTGGAGGACTGGTTTTAACAATAGCAGAATATAAAGAGTTATAAACACTTACAGTACTAGTTGAAGCCAAGAACCGATGGAGAGCATTGATTGGACGGCTCAAAAGAACATTAAAGGAATATTCCAGGTTAAATACAACTTTCAACTCTATGACTTGTCCTTCAATTAGTAAAAAAAGAATACAAATGTCTACAGTAATGCGCTTCCAATGGGATTTTCTGTAATAAATGAGGCCACCAGTTTAGAATCCAGAAATGTTTGAATTTTTAGCAAAATCTTAATGTCAGAACCTCAAAACTTTCAATTTTGTTCAAACAGTAAGTCAAGAGTGCATTTTCCCAGCAGCATCAAGGATTCATACTTTAATAGGAATGCAAACGGAAAGTTATTTTAGTGCTCCTCAATCATGTATTTATACATACTGCAGAAATAGAAAGAGAAGACTCTATACTAACTAATAACCACAACAACTGAAACGGTACATTTTCACAGTATCAGTAATACAGCGGAGGACTCTTGTTAGGTTTCCATAATCCTGGAGGGACTGAACAGATGCTGCAATTTTTCTTAATTGTTCTCCTTTGACCATTACATATGAAGTATTCTCCCAACACTGACAGCTGCTCAGACGCAGCTTGTTGAAAATGGCAGCTGGCTGACATTTACTAAAACTGACAGACACATGTCTAACACTTTGGAATGAGTCAGACAATTCGATTTGATCAGACAGCATAACTTTAACCAGAGATCTCCTCTCCACTTTCTCCTGACTCAGAGACACTGTCAACAGTGTTGTCCATCTGCCCTCCAGAGGGCCTCCTTCCCCGCAGACCACCTGGCGCTCAGTGGACCCTTGCACCGGCTACATGGGGTCTACGACTGGCAGCAAGCCAACCCCGCTCCTGCCCGTCCATGTGGTTAAGCCCCTGCGCTCTTGGCGAGGGGAGAAGGAAGATTGAAAGGAGAGTGGTAGGGCAATGGTGGCTTGGCTAGGCTGCAAGGGTCTGCTTTAGTTGACGACACAGCACACCGATCAAAAAACCTCTATCCCCTCCGAACCCCTTTATTCTGTCTGAGGCGGAGAGCACAGACATGTGACCGGGGTCCTATATCTGCAGCTAAAGCAGACTTCACTTAAATGCCATTTAACCCAATAGCACAAAACACCAGTAAGCTGATCAGCAGGGAAGGAGGGAGCCAAAGAGGGCTGAAGCAATTCAACCGAGAGGGACAGAGCGAGAGAGAGAAAGAGAGAAAAAAAGAGAAAGTCTAATCAAAGAAGGAGCAGCAAAATGTGAATTTTTTACTCCATGCAGACGATAATGCATGCCGGCCGATGGTGGGTCTAATGGTGGCAATCGTTAACATGAATGCAGTGCTGCGATTTGATTGGACTGTTTCACCAAGAGCTGCTGTGAGTAAATTGAACTGGGGACACTGTTTGCATAGCATATCATAACGACGGATTAATAAATAGACCATTTGAAAGCTGAACAAAAGCTAGAATACTTCAAATGTCACTTTAAGAGTCACTCTCAAAAAAACATGGTCATGAACACTGATCAGTCAAGATTATTATTATTTTTTTAAATAATTGGGAAATCCCACTCATATAATTCTAGATAACTGAAGACTTTATGAAATAATGTAAAATAGTATCACTTTTGAGTATTTTTCTTAAAGCTGAAAAAGCAGATGCCTAGTACACCACTTCTATAAAATTTAAAAATTACAGTAATTTTTTATTAAAGATTTCCTAAGTATAATTTACATTGGATTACATATATTATTTTAATAATACGTGAGCTGAGAGAAATTATTTAAACAACGTAATATAATATAATATGAAAATACAACATTTTTGAGAATGACCAATATCTGTCCTGTACCATTAACATTTCTTTCATTGATTCGACCCATGTTAGAGTACTGAACCAGGGTTAAAAGCTAGCTAGATGATTGTTAAAGTTACATGGTCATGTAAAAGCAAAGCAGTATAAAAACATGGCTGAAAAAAATAACATGTACTCTAGTCTAAAACATCGCTCAAATGCATGACGTGCATGTGAGAGATGGAAATTCAGCAGGCCGTTATCCGTTTAAAAGTGAGAACTTCTCCAAGACTATATAGCATACGTCCAAATAATTTATGCAAGTGATGGCAAGAAAGGCAGGTTTCTCATTGGCTGCATGCTGATTGGGTAGAGCGGAGGGAGGGCGGGGATTTGGAGGCATAGTGGAGGGGGCTCGCTGGTCCCCCGGGTGGCGAGGTGAGGAGATGCACTCTCACATACCTTCCTGTGCAAGGGCGGCAGTGCTTGTGGTGGGAGCAGCAGGGCTGGTATGCTGCCGGCCCACTATTGGACAGAGAGGCGTTGAGTTGGGAGAAGCTATGGAACTGTATTCAAACCCTCTACTGAACAAATTACCTTGGTTTATTATAAGGAATCAGAAAAAAAAAAACGACAAACTAAAGCTTTCAAACCTGCTGTATCACCTGCACAAACCCTAAACATCTTCTGTTCAGAAAGTAAACTGATATTAAACTGTAAAGATAGTTACACATATTCCTTTACTGCCAAAACAGCACAAAGAAATCGAGATTTGAAGCAGAAAAATCCAGAAATGTATACTCCTGTAATCCAGAGCTCTAGATCCCAAGTGAAATCTCTTTCCATTTAATTACTAAGCCAGCCATTCGAGATCTTTTTATATAGTGAAAACTGGAGCAAGAGGTTGGCAAAGTTCATCCATGACTTTGCATTTTCCTACCTGATCCCAGGAGAATGAGGGAACTCACCTGAGAAGTTTCTAGAAACCAGCATAGTAGTGAGAATGGCTCCCTGAACAAAGACAGAGTAAAATAGAGGGTTTAGTCCATGGCAACAGGACTTTCAGCACTAATTACCCAAGGGAAGGAGACTGGAGTTAGTTTAAGGACCCTTCAAACCCTTGCTGTACCTTGAGTTTCCTGCGAGCGTTGAACTTGCGCAAGCACTCCACGGTCTCTTGGCGATGCATCATGGATGCCACTGTGGACCGTTGCTGAAATGAGCAAATGCAAGACAGAGAAAAATATTGCACATCAGCATTATTTAATATTTGATCCAATTAAAGGGGTCTTTCATTATTTATCCATCCTCAACTGGTCCTGTATAACTTTCTTTCTTGTATGGAACACTAAATAACACTTAATAATGTACTTGTACACCATTAAATGAATTGTGAGTTTGCCGTTTTTAAGAAGGATGCAATAATATCATAAAAGTAGTCTACACAAGTTAGTCCAATTTTCTGATGTCATACAATAGTCTTATGCAAGCTAAAATAGGTATTTAAGTTATTCATTCATAATCTATCCATTGATTCATGAACAAATCATTCAACCAGTGCATTCAAAATATTATTTTTTTTAATGAATAAATCATACTTCACTAATTCTTTAAAATTCAGACAACAGAACACAAGATGTATGGACCATATTTATGGTGTATTATTATGGCTGCACAATAATAGTTAAACTGATAATTATGATTACTTTGATCAAATATTCTAACCGTGACAATTGTTTTCATTTTAGAAATTTTTTGTTTTACATTTCACCCCGAGTGGGGGATTTCAACTCTTGTAATCTGGCAACCCCTGGAGTCTAGTTATCAATGCAAGTTACTGGAAATGTCAAATGAAAAAAATTAAAATGTTTTTAGGATAAATAACTATTTGGCACATCTTGCAGATGATGATGCTTAATTAACCAAGAAAAGCAGAAATAATAATGCATAAAATGTCATCAATCGTGTAGCCCCAGTGCTTCTGCACTATTTTTGAAACTTGAAATCTCCGGTCCCAATTCACTGCAGTTGTAAAATAAGGAGCATCCGGCACTTTACTCAGAAGTCTAAGTAAATAACAACAATTTTCATACTGAATGCACTATTCCTTATTTAGAACCGATTCTGAGGGCACAAATTATGTGAAAGCTTCATTTTATATTAAACTCTAAGAGCGCTCAGATTCCCCCAGTAGATTTTTCTTGCTTGGAGCTTGTGGAAAATGTAGAGATAACTCGGCAGAGATAACTTACGCAGACCCATGGGTGCTTGAGGGCCTGCTCTGCGGTGATCCTCTTAGCTGGGTTGATGGTCAGCATTTGGTTGATGAGGTTCTTGGCCTCAGGGGTGACCGTGTCCCACTCCGGAGAAGGAAACTGTGAGGGCAAGAATCATGAGCGAGCGTTAGATATGCAATCTAAATGCAGGAGCAAGCCTAGAGAGCTTTTCACACCACACATACAGAGCGGTCAGCACCGGGGCCTAATGAAATTAAACACATCACAAGGCAGCGTACAGGATCCAATGAGTCACGGCAGTCAGTCCTCCTATTGTCGGCCTATTCGGCACGGCTGGTGCTTGAAACATGTTGCTTGCGCATTTCACACCTCATAGCTTCATTGTAGCCCATAACTAGAGAAAATTGCAGTTGTAATTAGCCAATAAAAAGCTGTGTCTGTATCCGTGTTGAATGTGTGTCACACCTCCTCATTGTACCAGATCTTTATGTGGCCGTTACAAATTCTCTGTCTGTTCCAAGAAAACCTTGGGCAGGTTCCAGGAAGTATAATTTGTTTTGCGCATCAAGCTGTGTTGCATCAGCTAAAACGAGCGTGTGGATTGTACTTAGAAACACCGCATGTGCTCGTAAGTCCTTACACACACTGATTCAGCAGCGCTTTTGGCTCAGGGCACTGTTAATACATGCCATGGGTGAAGCATTTGCACCGCTGTGGGATTCTTCAGCAAGAAAGGCCACTCAGGATTGCGGATGGCACATCCAAACGTGAACATGACCAGAAGGCGCAGTGACAGACGCTGGTAACGGATGATGAAACACAACTCTACACCTCATTGATTGCTGTCACATGACGGAAGGTTACTAGGGTACAAAACAAAGAAGCGAGTTCACCGCGAGGTTTCCCAAGTTGATTCTTAAAGTATATATTGTGCGTCAATAGCAATGTGCCAGCCTGTCGAGATTTGGAATAAGATTTATGCTTTGGTAGAAATATAAAAAAAAAAAATTAGGAAAAAAAGTCAACAAGAAGGATTCATCCAATTAAAAATTAGTAATTAAGTAATTAATACTTAGTAATTAGTACACACAATATCCACACAGACTTTTATTTTGGAAGTGCTTAATTGCAATTAATCAATTTTACCTCCCTAAGGGACGGTTAAAACATTTTTTATGTTACCAAAGACTTCTATTTCAAATAAATGTTGTTCTTCTGAACTTTGTATTCATCAAAGAAATTTGAAAAGATGTTAGTGTTTTTTTTTGTTTTGTTTTTTTTACCAAATAATAAGCAGAACAACTGTTTATAACACATTTGAAATTGACAACTCTAATATTATGACTGCAAAAAAAATTCAGCTTTGCCATACCAAGAATAAATTATATTTTAAATGTATTAAAATGGAAGGCAGCTATTTTAAATTTTAATAATATTACTTACTGTTTTCGATTAGCTAAAAACTACAACTACAGAAAAAATAAAATCGTACTGAGCCCAAACATTTGAATGGTAGTGTATTTAATGTTTTTTGTGCTGCTTATTATTCATGATTCATCATATTTCATTTTTCTTTAATTTCCAAATATTAAGAGAAAATAATCAAATGAGATGAAAAACCCCATTTTTCATCATTATTATTCCCCATTACATTTAATATACGGTCTAAACCGGGGATCTTAAACAGTTCCTGGTTCAGTTAACCATTTCTTTCCTAAATTAAACCATATTAAGTATAATAAACATACACTGTCCAACTTTATGATTCTGAGCATGAATATTAATCCTTTTAATGCCTTTGCATCATAAGAAAGTATGAAAATACATTAATATGGACCTATAAACGTTTTGAGTGGTCCCCGTTACGACACTCCTTCCACAGAAGGGTCCTTGACCTGTGAACCATTTTGTGGTTGAATTTTCAGCAAAACCAACTACATTGTGATAAAGGATTGATCATATTCTCCATCTGAAGTGAACTGAGCTGGCCTACCCAACCCTGTGACCACCAAATCCATCTAACAGTGTAACATGCATGCACTCACAGTTACATCATCTCGTCCCTTTTATCTGTCCATTAATTTGAATGGAATGAGTGTCTCTCCGGGTCAGTCACTCACTCCATGTCCTGCCACATACATCGGGTGTGATACTGTGATGCAAGAGATGGACAATTCCTAAATACGCACCCACGTACGCAAGCAAACAAGCACTTACACTCCGGGACAAGAGGAAGTTGTTTCTAAGCAAAGCTCATCTCTCTGCAATGCGTCAGGGAGGGCCTGACATAATCAATAAAAGTACCAGTAGCTATAAATCGCACCCAATCAGAAATTAAACAGGCAGTTGGATCACAGTGTGTGTTGAAGAGACCTTGCGACGTCTGTTGTAATCAAATCCTGCAGGAAAAATTGAGCAATAAGCTGGAATTTTAACTGAAAAAATAAATAAATAATTATACTTTACGAAATCATATCAAATTTACAATAGCCAAAAATACATTGTATGGGTAAAAATAATAAATGTATCTTTTATGCCAAAAATCATCAGGATATTAAGTAAAGCTCATGTTCCATTAAGATATTTTGTAAATTTCCTACCAAAAATATATTAAAACTTAAGTTTTGATAAGTACCGTATTTTTCGGACTATAAGTCGCACCCGAGTATAAGTCGCATCAGTCCAAAAATACATCATGATGAGGAAAAAAACTGGACTATAAGTCGCACTGGACTATAAGTCGCATTCATTTAGAACCAAGAACATAGTTCATTTCTCTCGGTTCATGTCAAATTAATTTTGATAAATAAGTCGCACCTGACTATAGTCCGATATAGTCCGAAAGTCGCAGGACCAGCCAAACTATGAAAAAAAGTGTGACTTATAGTCCGGAAAATACGGTAATATCCATTGCTAAGAACTTCATTTGGACAACTTTAAAGGTGATTTACTCAGTATTTAGATATTTTTGCACCCTCAGATCCAATCGGCCTCAGCCAAATATTTTCCTATCCTAACATTATGGATCAAGAGAAAACTTCATTATTTAGCTTTCAGATGATGTACAAATCTAAAATTGGAAAAACTGACACTTATGACTGGTTTTGTGTTCCATGGTATCATTTACGAAATGGCTTGATGAAATCACATGGACTGGACTAATTAGAAACACCGAAAATTATGATTTAAAAGTAAAACTTCGCTTCAGAAATCTATGCAAATGTGACCAGAGGAAATGTAGGGAGCAAATCATTTTTCCACTCCTAGTGAATTCCTCAGCTGAAAGACTTGATGCATTCAAAGACCAATCAGATGAAGGTGGTTTTAGAGTAGCTGGACAGAACTCGTTAGAGAGAGTAGCTCCATCAGAGGACAGCTGTACTTACATCATAAGCTCCAGCCTTGATCTGCTGGTATAACTTGTGTTGATCTTCATCCCAAAATGGAGGATAGCCCACTAATAGAATGTACAAGATTACACCTGTGAAGGAAAGAATGAGAAAAGTATTCTGATTGGCTGACAAAAAGAATATACTTGACTGATAGAAAGTGTTTATTATTTGTTATTTTTTTCCACATGTACAAAGTTCCATGTTGATAGCATTACAGTAAAATATTGTGACGTTATTACATTTTCATGTTGCGATTCATTTTGAATGCTTTTATCTCGGTATACGGTATTATCACGATATTGAGATTTAGTTGCAAAAATGTTGTAAAAGTATAACCGGTTTAATAACATTTTTCTTAAAACAAAAAGAACTGAAGATTTAAATACAATGAAACAATACACAAAAAATAAAGTAAAACATTTCGCACATATTGGAGTGCAAAATAATTATACAGACAAATAGGTTACACTTTATAATGCAATCTCAAGTTGATGTCATCTCGGGTTCATTAAATAACTTTTGATTTTCACAGCATGTTATTAAATATTCTAATGTTTGGAAGAATTTTTCATTGCCAGTTTAACTAATGAATTAACCAATGGAGCCTTAATGTAAAGTGGGACCCAACAAAGAATCAAAACCTTTTCAATTAGTATCAATTAGACAAGGGCATGTTGTTGTCCAGAATAAAATTTACAAAAAGTCTGAAAATAAATAGCCTATTAAGTGTCTGTGAAGAACACTGTAGCGAATACAAAAGTGCAGCTGCTTTGTTTCAGGGGTTTCTGGGGAAAGTCTGCATTTCTGCTGTTGAGCGCCATCTGCTGTCAGAGAGTAAATATTCGCTTTCATTCAGTGGCTCTCCTTCACGCGTTCCGCCGTGCGCTTCTCCTGTGCTTTACATCATTTTTTGAAGGAGCATTGACGGAGTGTTGTGCATTGTGACCAGGTGATGGGAAAATTATTTTTATAATCTGAATAATTTGTAAATAATTATTCATGGTATTTTGAAGTACCCACCATAACGTGCATATTCATTATCGTGATTTCTCCAATTACTGAATACCAACACTAGTCTAGTTGTGTGTGTGTGTAATTAAAATAAATTATGCTTCATAAAGAAGCATATATTTAGGTCCAAATATTAATTTGTTTTGTAATAATGTTTTACATAAAACCCCAACCCTGTTAACTAGTACCATACCTAATCATCTTCTTGTTCATGTCAAACTTGCAGCCTTAACCTGACTGACGTCCTTGTTTCAAGCGATAGTTAAGTGCTTCACTCAATATTTGCTTCAAAAAGCATGTTTTCCAAAAGACTGTGTTGACAAACAGGTCTGCTGTACATTTAAACCCTATTTTCTACCCAGTTCAGCAGTAAAGACAGGCTTGGTGCCGAAACTCTACTCAGCACTGCACTGCCAACTTCAGCAGTATGAATACTGCAACCTGTTAATACAGCAAGCAGAATGAATATGCAAGAGGTCTAATGATTAAAGACCCTGTTGAAAACTCACCACAGGCCCAGATGTCCACAGGTTTGCCGTAGGGATCCTTCCTCAACACCTCTGGAGACAGGTAGCCAGGTGTGCCAGCAAAACCTGTAACAAAAACAGGTTGAAGTGACCATTCTGTACTCTGAGAATAAGATTAAGTGGATTCAAACCGCAGGCGCCTGTAGGCAAAGTAGCTCAGCCAATTAATATTCACTGCAATGCTAATAATTCCAAGCAGGTGGATAGTATGATAAATGGATTTTTCCATAGGCCAGAACCATTTAGAGCCAAAATGGTGACGTGCCAAGATGGCTGCCTCCCTCCAGCACTGGCAAGACTGAAGCGGGCTGGAAACATGGATTTTAAAAAGCTGTGGTAACATACTGTAGCTTGTATACAAAAATTATTCCTACTCTCAAGTCTTTGCTCTTCACAAAACTCAGCATACTTCTGTCAAAACAAAATTACCTATTTAAAACTAAAGAAAGCTGTACGGATACTTGATTAGCACTAAAGCAACAGTTATCTCATGGCAGCAGAAATAAGCAGCCGCCAGTAGGGGGTCACAAGGCCCGAGAAAACCCTGCCTGACGGTTTTATCCAGTAGAGACAGCTCAACTGTCTTTCACACACGGACAGGAATGACTGTTAAAGCTAAACATGAAATGGGCTAAGATTGGTATTTGGCAGAGCCTGAAAATAAGCCTTTACGGCCATCCCAATGCATTTCAGACCAGAGGTAATGGAGTGGGAAATGCAGCAACATCCTTTTAAGATAAACTTAAAGCACATTACAAGAGGGAATCAGTACAGTTGTGAGGGGGAAAATCCTGTCAATTCTAAAGCAACAGTAGTAAAAATGCAGAAATGTGTGGAAAGTTGAAAAAGTATTCGCAAATGGTCAAAACCACCCACAACATCCTAGCATAATGGGGACAAGCACCACATTTAAAACTTGTTGTTCTTTACCAAACCAGGCCTGCTGATCTCCCTGCACCTCGATGGCCAGCCCAAAATCAGCCAGTTTCACTGCCGCTCCTTTCATCTTACTGGCCAACAGCAAGTTCTCGGGCTGAGGAGGAAAACAGAGGAAGCCTTTAACAATCACAAACATTTCAAATGGACTGAAAACAGAGGTTAAAAGATCCTTTAGAATGACATTGCCCAGCGTGTGGTGCAAAGCTGGATATTTTACTGGCAGTGAATGTTAACTCCAATGAAACGTTTACATTGACAGCAATTTGTAGCATCAAAGCAACTAAACACCACTTTTTAAGCTATTAACAAATAAAATCTAGCAATATCCCCAAAAAAGTTGATAAATTTAGGTTTATGCAGTGTGTAGCTACATGGTATGGCGACTACCAATTTACTTGTCTAATAAAGGTTTTCATTATCATAAAAAAAACGAATACTAATTTGTGTTCATTAAAAAAAAGTTGTTAATATCCTCTTAGAGGGGATATTAAGTGAAACGCTTTTTTATAATCGTTTAAATGTTTATTTATGTATACATTGATGTACATATAAAACAATTTTTTTTTTTTTTTTTTTTTTTGAGCAACTGGGATGGTGCCCCCTGGGAGTTGGTGCCCTACTGCGTACTCTATGTGGGAGCGGCGCTACTGGACATACACATAAATACCTATGTCTATGGTACTGGATATGTCGGCTGTTGCAAGTATATTAAGTATATTAATTTATAAATATATTAATTAAGATATTTCATCAAAAGCAGATCATGGAGACATTTTTATCATCCACAATGAAAAATATTAATGTCGCACACGGAAGAAAACACAGACCGAGGGCAGACCGAAGGGCAAGGGCACTTTAGCGTCAGACTACAAAGTGGCAGGGGTTTCCCATGGTTTGTGTTGGATAGGTATTGGATCATATATTTTTCTTCTCTCCGATCTCGCATTAGCCTGTATCTGCACGATACCGATATCGTGGATCGGATCGGGACATCCCTAGAAATAATACACACAAATGTTCATAGAACACTGGCATTGGTACAGTTTATGTTTTTGAAAGAAGTCTCTTATGCTTACCAAGACTGCATTTATTTGATCAGTAAAACAGTAATACTGTGATATTGTTTAAATATTATTACAGTTAAAAATGTAAAGAATTTTCAGCATCATCACTCAGTGTCACATGATCCTTCAGAAATCACTGAAATATGCTGCTTTGGTGCTCAAGAAATGTAATTAATTTAAAAACAGTTGTGCTGCTTCATTTTGTAGAAACCATGATACATTCTAATTTTATTTTCATTTTTCTTCTTATTTTTTATTTATTTATTTGGAATATGACTGAGACATTAAGACAGAAGAAGTAACACCTACAAAATCAACAATACAGACACTTAGCAACACTGTCAGTGTGAACCCTCTTTTTAAAAAGCAGATGAACATGTGATTTCTCTAAACTGGCCAGACCTGCTCAGTAGGTTATGACAGATTTTGAGAGTCAAAGATCGCTCCAGAGGTAATTGAGTTCATACATGGCTTAAAGGTTAAGCACAACTGAATTGTGTTTGCTTTACTACCACATTTACGCTGAGCAAATATTAGGGTGGATTTCCTGCGGTTTTATCAGTGCTCCAAATTTTAAATCAAACACAAACATGCATTAATATCCAAGAGCTTCAAGTACGAAACCAAGATATAGAGAAACAGAAAGATATATTAGGCACAATGGAGGACTTTCACACTAAAATATGGGCTGGAAAAGTCGATTTCCCCTCCTTTCTCGAATACACAACTCAATAAGCTTGATTTATTAGCTGTCGCACATATATCTTCTCAATGCACAGAGTTCATTGTTCATCATTCTACATTCAAGCACAGAATTAAAATGCAATCCTATATGAGGATGCTGGGAAATTTCTGCCCATAGGTGTTCATCTCTCACTCTCCCTCGTTAAATGCACAGACTACAAATGAGGAATGGTGAGACTGGCCGTGACCCCTCCCACATCTCTCCGTCTCTCAGGCTATACCAGCAACAGTTGTCGTATCACGTTCCTTGCTATGGCAACCAGCCCGGGCACATCTCTGCTGCTCAGCATTGGGCTCACATACACATGGGGGAGGGCAGTGGATGTGACTAACGCACAATAAGAGGACATGATAAAACTGTGTCTATGCATTATCAAAGACATGCCACAGTCAAGACAACAACTACATTCATTTCATACATTCACATGCACTAAGACACAAAGACAAAGTGTTTGATGTTTATGCATGTACTTAATTCATATGGTAATATAATGAATTACTGAGGTCCCTGTTATTTTTTCTGGTGAAACACATAAATAAGAGGTATAAATGAAGATGATGGCCAAAAAATTTAAAGTCATGGATGTATATTTACGGAGTAATCCACTATTTTGTAGAGGGGGGTCAAAATGACAACTTTCACCTGAGATTAGGAGTAAAATTACAGGGATTACAGAAGCTTCTGCAGTCTTAATTGCATTATATGCCAACGGAGACCATTCAAAAACGGGAAAAAGCACATCATGTGTTTATATGCCTATAACTCATTGAGATTTTTTAATATCCATTTAAATTTTGTGGTTCTTTAAGTTATCTTTTGGCATCTTTATTTTTAAGGCCCTACACTGTTCATTTCCAGAGACAGAGGGTTTTCAGTATGGCTCCTTTTAGTAAACCGTTCACATTTTCAGTGATCAAAAACCAAATTTGAGTCACTTTGCATTCAGCTTATATATATATATATATATATATATATATATATATTTTTTTTTTTTTTTTTTTTTTTTTTTTTATAGAAAAGTAAAAATAATGTTGAAAAATTTTTATTTTTGACACCCTACATGTTCAGAAATAAAAGTATAGTTGCGGTCACCAAGGCGGTACTTTTTCATAAGCTACACTTTTGTACCGATTAGGTTTAAATATGTAAATTTTAAGTGCTACTATGAACCTATCAAAAGTGACCCTTTAGGTACAATCAATGCATCTTTTGAAAAGGTACTGCCCCAATGACAGCTTTTGTACCTTTATTTCTGTGAGTGTATACAAAAAAAAATGATTACTTAATAAATATAGATCCATGACATTTAATATTTTTCCTTTCTTGAAAAAAAGAAAGAAATTGAGCTGGGGAAGTATCTCAAATTGGGTTGATTTGACATGTAGTGACCCAAAAGCCTTTGTAGCAAGTATGAAATTAAACGGAAATGAAATTGAGAAGTATGTACTACAGTGGCGTAACTGCTTTGAAAAGTGATGGGGACACAGACTTGTTTTGCTAGTTTTTTTTATTTAATAACCTAATTTACTAGGGAACTGGGTTTAGAGTTGGAAAAACTTAATTTTTGCTTTTCAAAAAAACCATTGTTGTACCGTACCAGGGATGGTGCCACAGAATTTTGACCGCAGGTGCTGGGGGGGTGCTAGATCATTGACAGGGGTGCTGCTGGGTAATTCTTCCCACCGGTCGCTCTTTTGTGACTAACTTTCTCAGTTGGTCGCATGACCAAGGTTTTTTTTTTGCTACAACATGCTGTTAATCAATGGATGTTGATTAACTTTTATCATAGTTTATAGTTGTATGGAAACAAAAGTGGTTAACATTCACCCCATTCTTTTTCATCAGTAGTATTATTTATGATTACAATTTTGTGAATGGGAGTTCCACTTTTGATAAATTATAAGCTTTATCTATGCCAGTGTCTGTGCTTCCATGCTGTTGTTGTTTTTTCCCCACAGGAATACCAATGTTCACCTTCTCTGGTTCTCTGGTTTAAAGACACGTCCAAGTGGAGATGGCGAAAGCACTAGTTTATTAATAAATAATGAAAGTGTCTTCTTTTCCCCCCAACATGTTCATAATCACTTTGCCAGTGCTTTGAGGCAATTGCTTTATGCGGAAGTGCAGAATGCCTAAAAGTGCTTAAAGTATGGTTAATATATTATTATATAAATCAATCTAATATAACTTGCTAGAAAAAAATTTAATTGACTAGAAAAATCTTAAGTTGAGACCTGGCCTACTTAGCACAAGTAAGCGATCCATTTTTTAAATAAAATGCTATAGGCCTAATGATATTACGAAAAGTGCGACAGCTGCAAATCACGCCGTTAATGCACTGCACGAGTTATGCATGCGTAAGGAGTCAAATGGGATAGCAGTCATCACCCTAATTAGATTATGAAGAATGATTTGTTGATCTTATTTTTCCTTTAAAACATACCCGCAAGACATTTTTCAATGATGTGGTAGGGACAATATCGACCCTGGCAAAAAGTGGTGGGGACATGTCCCACCCATCCCACCCACAAATTACACCCATGATGGCAGGCCGGCTGCCATGTGTGTAGTGGTTGTGACAGGCTCTCACCTTCAGGTCTCTGTGCACGATGTCATGCTGGTGAATATGATTGACACTCTCCAGGATCTGATTGATGCACTGGCTGAAAAACAGAATAATAAATCAATCAGTGGCAGAGAAAGATCGTAAGGATAAATGAGATCAGGCTAAATATTGATTTTAACCATTTATTTGTACTGTACACAAAAGTCAGTTTCCTTATATTTACCCTCTTTATACTTAATTTTGCCATTTCTGAAAGGTGCTGTTTTCCACAAGTTACATGGAGTAATTTAATAGTTTGTGTGTGTGTTCTTCTGAGAACCTGACAGCCCCTTGTTTATGCTCTCTTCATATGTATAAAAAAAAAAAAATAAATAAATAAATAAATAAATAAATTACCCCTCTCCTTTATGCCAGGGAAAAAAGCCATATATTTTTGGGTGAACAACACCTCTGAAAATACACTATATTTAATTCTGCAGTATTCTGCAGTAGATACCAGATATAATACAGTGCATAATAAAACAGCCATTAAGTAAAAATGCCAAATGAGAAAATCATATTAAAGTATATTACCGAAAATCAGTTATACAGTCTTATATTATGCAGTAATTTTATAAAGTCTGTAATTCTAATTCTTTAATTAAAATAAAGGATTGATTAAAATGAATTGATTACTGTAAAGTTAATCAACAGCATCGGCTGGACAATTCAATTAAGCAATTAAATTAAACACCATGACTGGATAATTGACGCTACATTCGAAATGTACCACTGCTACTTTATCAGACAGACAGGGGTCAAGTGTAATGTGACTGAGGCACATAAGGTGAGCTGAGCAGGGGATTGTGGGATAGATGGGGTGGGCGTTACTCTCACCCTCAGACAGGTAGACACAGATGCACACGCATCAGCTCATCCCTCTTAAAGCTGTAATCCTATAACAGAATGTTATAGAGGCCTAACCAGGACAGATGAACCAGAATGAGTGTGTGTTTGTGTCTGTGAATGAGTGTTGCTGGGGTGTCATGCTACTTTATAGATAATGTGAAATTATGCATGACTTCCTTTAGATCCTTATTGGATTTATTCTGAGGAAATGGCACAGATGACAGTTGGGACATGAATGCGTACATCAGTTGAATCCTGAATCAACAAACAGAACTAACAAATATTGCTACAAGTGTGACTAAATCATAATAATTGCTGTTAATAATGTTCATTGTCTGGCTGACTGCGTCTTGTATTCTTTTTTTCTGAAAAATCCTGTCATACGCGCACAAACTGACAGTCACCACTTATAAGCTACTACTAAATATTCTGTAAAGTTGCTTTGTAATGATCTGTATTGTAAAAAGCACAATACAAAAACTTGAATTTAATATTATATTATATTATATTATTATTATAATGAGAATTATATTAATTCCAGTGACAAGCAACTTGTCATTTTACAATGCCTTGTTAGGACATGCCACAAGGAACAAGTGAGTGAAAATGAAGTATATGAGATAAGAAAGTAGACTGACAGAGACTGTAGAGTATATTACAAAAAAACACAGAAGCTATTTGCCCAAATTTGGTTACATTTCAAGCCCAGCATTCCATTTCCAGGACAGCACAAATCCCACTGGACACAAAAGACCTGTCTCTCTCTCTCTCATAGATGTACATACACACACAAATAAGACAGCTGATCTCTTTATAAAACACCTCTCTTCCCACTCACTCTCTTTTTATCGGTCTTTACTGATGTGATATCAAAGCTCTAAACTGGCATCATGCAACTCTTGTAAACCAAATTTACCACAAACTTCCGTATGAGCGCATTAAAACACAGCTAACTGCTGAAGGGTGTTTGTGTTGGATGCCTGGGGCTTTAACTTAGAATCAGAGTCCCTGAGAGACTTACACACTCGCTGCTGGTTCCCAAAGACGCTGTGTGTGACTTCTGTGTAACCAGATTTTCCACTTTGAGAAAGCGGTTTAGGAAGAATCTTCATGTTTGCTGTTTAGTGACTGTGCTGTTAGTGCTGCAGAAGTGATGCACTCGAGAGGAGGGGCCAACGGAGGCCAAATGGATGCGCTTTTGTGTGGCACCTGTTGATTGCCAACTCCATCATCATTAAAGGCTTTCAGTTTTTCTCACAAAAGGGATCGTCCTCTCCCTGTGCTTTTGAATCAGATGTAAGTGTGTGTGTGCATGTGTAAGTGTGACCTGCTCACTGCAGGCTGCAGCACAGTAACCACAGCAACAGTAAATTGGAGAGCCCACCTTGCATCAGCTTCACTGTAATACTCTCTGGCGACGATGTCCTCAAACAACTCCCCCCCAGTCACACTGCGGAAAGAGAGGGGGGGGGGGGCAGTGAAACAAGGGATGAGAGAGTGGGGAGAGTGCTGGGGTTTGGGCTAATTTGGCCAGAAGCAAGAGGTAGAGCCGACATTTTACAATTACATAAACATGATTGCAAATATATGTGATGCTGCAGTAAAACAGTGTGGCCTGATTATACTATATATATATATATATACACACACTGTGTATATAATCAGATGCAGGGTTGCAGCTTTAATCTAACTACAGTAACCATAGTTTGAAACTAAATTCAAGTGGTAATACAAGACAGTGGTGGCTCTTATTATTACCAGAGTTTTACTGTAGTAACCTGTGGTATTTTAGCCAAAAACTGGCTTTTGGTTGTGCAAAACGCAGAAGGAAATAAAGAAAATCATGTCAACGACTACATTAAGAAATAAATATAAATTACTAAAAAAATTACAGCAATAATATTTGCAATAATTGTACAACAAATATGAATAATAATAATAATAATAATTAAAAAATAATAAAACATACTTTAAATTAATTTATAATATTACAATTTGATTTAGATTTTACATTAAAAGTAAGAAATTAAATGTTAGATAATAAAAAATTATTTCACTAATATATATATATATATATATGTGTGTGTGTGTGTGTGTGTGTGTGTGTGTGTTTTAAGCAGCACAACGGTTTCTAAAACTGATAATAAAAAAAGTTTAATGGACATCAAATCAGCATATAAGAATGATTTCTGAAGGATCATTTGACACCGAGGACAGAAGTAATAACTGCTAAAATGTTTCCTTTGCATTACAGGTATAAGTATAATTTTCTAATTTATTAAAACAGCAAACAGTTCTTTTAAACAGTAATGATATTGCACAATATATTGTGAGGGTGGAGTGCAGTTTGCACTGAGGTGTGCATGAGACACACAACAGGAACATTAGTAGCTCAGCCTTTGTTCCACATAAATTGAGTTCCACAATGACGCCTGGAAAAATCAAAGTGCACTGGACTGGTTAAAACCAGGACACAATCAAAGAAACAACAATCTTGACAGCACTATATCGCATTTATAGGGCCACCCAGAAATGTCTACCCATCAGATTTGCTGGCAGATCCCATCAAATTGAAGGATATATTTTTGACAACCGGGAATGTGCGTACAAGGTGTTTTGTCGAACAAATTTCAGCATGCATTTATCTGCCTGCAGGAATGCGGCTTTTGACATGATTTACCAGAAACAAAATATCTTGAGTTTGATAACTTCCCCATCCTGATGCAAAAAGCCAGTCATTGATCTGAATACAGAAACTAGCTCCATTTCAAACAATGTTATTTTAATTTGATATACTATTATAGTATTTATTAATAATTTTAATTAGCTGTAATTTCTTCGGCAATTTTATATTGAAATGTATATATATGTATATATATATATATGTATATATATTAGGGGTGTAACGGTTCACAAAATTCACGGTTCGGTTCGATACGATACACTGATGTCACGGTTCGGTTCGGTTCGGTTCGGTACGTTTTAGATACAGCAAAATGCAAAAACATCTCAACTTTTCAGAATGCCGCAAGCGCACCGCGGGTCATGTGACAAGAACTAACCAATCAGCTTCATCCTTTCCCATAACAACGTTGAAAACTCAGCCAAGATGAAGGAACAGCTGATCATAGTTGTATATGGATTGCAATTTTGAAATAAATTTAGTAGCAGAGCTACTGCAAGCGATTTTTAGAGCTGCAAATCCATTTATCCTTTGCTGAAATTTCCGCGTCTCATGGAGAGAGCACGTCACAAAGTTGCTTAGCAAAGACAGACGCCTCATGAGCGCTTCTGCCCGAGCGCTTTGGAAAGGAGGAGAAAGACGCGCTTAGCGTTTTCCACGCGTTTTTAGGAGCGATATGTGAACGGACCCTAAGGCGCTCGCTCACTCAGCACGCGCTGAAGGCTCATTGCAAAATGTCTAATGCATTTAACAGACCAGAAATATAAGATCCTAAAATAACCAACAGGTCTGGTGTTTTGGGTGCACTTTGGATTCCCTGTAAGCTATAATACTGGTGTCTAATGCTGCAGGCATAGTTTGTTGCGTGCATGTTTCTCCTTTTTTTCGTCTTTTCCCAGATACTGACACAATAAGGTGATGTCGGCGTAAATGAGTTGACATGTTTCAAGTATTCACGCTGGTGTTTTTTTTTTTTTTAAAGCAATGAAGCAACCGCGCGAAGCCCTCACTATATAGGATTTTAGAAAGAATGCAGAGCACTAGTGTAGTGTGCAAACTTACCACAGTGTGGATTTCAGAAAGTGTGCAAAGACTTCACGTGCACACTTACCATAACATGGATTTACAAATAATGTTCTAAGGAGGGGCTCTCATGTCACTCTGATCGAGCAGCTCATAGATGGAATCATGCATCTCAAACAATATGTTTGAGAGTCATCTTCTTTTTCTAGTCTGTTAAACGCATTGGCCATTTTGCAACGAGCCTTCAGCGCGTACTGAGTGAGCGAGCGCCTGACTGAGTCATAACATAACATAAACATAAGTTGGTGTTTTTTTCTTCTTCGGGAGTGTCAGGGGCGTTGCCTGTTACGTCGTTTGGGTTATTGGGCTACCTTGTTGAACGCATATCATTATATTTCTCTTTTTTTTTTCCAAATATAATTAATTAGTCC
Organism: Carassius gibelio; assembly: GCF_023724105.1. Taxonomy (NCBI): domain Eukaryota; kingdom Metazoa; phylum Chordata; class Actinopteri; order Cypriniformes; family Cyprinidae; genus Carassius; species Carassius gibelio. The sequence continues at coordinate 5,536,278 of NC_068407.1, read as the reverse complement.
AACGAACCGTTCGGTATACATAATGCGTACCGCGTACCGAACCGAAAGCGTCGTACCGAACGGTTCAATACGAATACGCGTATCGTTACACCCCTAATATATATATGTATATATATATATATATATATATATATATATATATATATATATATATATATATATATATATATATATATATATGTATATATGTATACATGTATATATACATATATGTGTGTGTATATATATATATATATATATATATATATATATATATATATATATATATATATATATATATATATATATATACATACATACATATATACATATATACATATAGCTTTAATTCATTATTATTAATGTTTAATCATTTTAGTACTTCTATGATTCTGACATTTTCTTATTTCTTTATTTATTACGTGTATGTGTGTGTTTGTTTCGTCATACTCACAGGTCAAAGACCAGGTAATGGAAACCTTCTTCTGAGATACTGTCATGGAGCCGAACTGGGGTTGAAAGGACACAACAGGAGAATCAGCATTAAACATCGACATAGAGATAATGCATTATGAAAGTAAATGTTTTTAATGAGAGGGAAATCTTGAGCATTCTTTGCTCTATCACACAGCATTCACAACAACATCTGATGAGAACATGCGGCATACGGCCAATTACACACTATTATAGTGGCGCTTACAATTACGAAGAACGTTTATGGGCTTAACCATAATGAGCACATTGCCAAATGGAATAACAAAAAGAGGATCCATCAAAAAGAGAGAGAGAGAGGATGGATGACAAGCTCACTTATGTACACAAGCAGTGTGTCACGTAGACAGTGACACACACCGAGTGGATTGGGTTGAGGGTTGGATGAAGAAAAAGAGAGTGAAAGAAAGAAGGAGAGAGAGAGTTGAGTAAACACTGCCCAGAATAGCATGAGCCTTATGAGAGCGCAGAGAGAAAGAGCAACATAGCAACTAGTTGAAGGAGGGAGAGAAAGAGACAGAGGGTAAATAACAAAGGGATTGAAGCAAATCTGATGCTGGAAAGTACATATATTAGATAAATTACATCTACATTATTAGATTAATGCAGCAAGTCAATAGTCCTCAGAATGACTGTTTGACAAGCAAGGCCCGAGTATGTTGACACTGGGACTGCAAACACGAGCTGCCATCACGCCAGTAATTACAGAAGCTCGGGTTTAATAAAGTCCTAAACATTCAGAGTGTACTCTGTAAAGTGAGGTATATTGATATTTAGCAAGAAACAATGAATGACCAGAATGGAAGCCATTTAATATTATTGGCCATATGACCTGGCTCAAGGTCATTTTAAGCGATTTTTCTGTTAAAATACTACACCGGTCCACTTCAGGTTTCTCAGAAAGTGTAAACACTGTAGTGCTTTCAAAACACTGCTCTGTTTGTCTGAGCATCACAACCAGCAACATGGGTTTGACCAATGGCATTAGTTTGAGGCGGGACTATCAGTTTCTTTCATCCAAAGGAAAAGAGGGATCGGTTTAAAATTATTGCCTTTACTTTTACAATATTAAACAACACCTTCTTGTTAGTAATAATAATAATAATAATAATAATAATAATAATAATAATAATAATTTGAAGTCTGGAACTTCTGCATCAAAATAATTGAATTTAATTAAATAATGAATATAGTAACAATATATAAATTCTTGCAACCAAGAAAGGAGAAGTGTTCAGGAAACCTGTTTGAAAATAGTCATTATTTTTGCATTTTTGTTTGTGTAGAAACGGCTAATTTCACCTCTAATTTTTTTCTCCAATTTATATAATAATACTAATAACAATAATAATAATAATTATAACAATAATAATAATAATAATTATTATTATTATTATTATTATTATTATAGCATTGATAATAAACAATTATGGTATTTATCAACATTATCATTACATATGTAACTTTGTTAATATACTTTGAGTTCAATAACAACAATTACTATTATTATTAGTGTTCAATTACTGTGCCTAACACACACAACATACACACATACACACATATACATATACACATATATACATATATATACACATATATATATATATATATATATATATATATATATATATATATATATATATATATATATATATATATATATATATATATATATACACACACACATATTATATATATATATATATATATATATATATATATATATATATATATATATATATATATATATATATATATATATATATATATACACATATACACATATACACATACATACATACATACATACACACACACACACACACACACAAACACACAAACTTGTATAAACATAACTAGCTGAGTGAAAGAGACACACATTAGTGTCAACTGCGCCAGTAGCAATGAGCACTCAGTCCTCTCTCCTCTTTAACCTTTCAGACAGAGTCTCTCTCTCTCGCTCTCTCTCTCTTCCTTCGCTGGCTCTATTGTTCAGCACTTATGTGCAGCCCAAGCAGAAAACATGACAAGCTGTCCACTTGAGGAGAGACGACAGAAGAGAAAGTGAAGGAGAGAGACAGCGATACAAGTGATGGAGCAGGAGAAAGGGAAGGCATCGCCTGAGGGGGAACAGAGATGTGAATAAGAAAACACATCCGATGGAAAGATGGTGAGATAGTGGGAAAAAGAGAGGAAGGAGTGAGACACAGAGAATGGAGGAAGACTCTGGATAGAGTGTGAAGCTGAGGTCAAGGGTGCGATACGACTCAAAGTGGTGTGGAAGATGCCAGACAGCAGAATTACAGATGAGTAAACAACAGCAGAGGTTGAGAGTTATAGAATATTCAATCAACACAATAAAAAGTTCCAATACTACTCTTTTGAACTTTCTATTCATCAAAGAATCCTGAAAGCATTTGGTCCTGTTTTCCACAAAAGTATTATGCAGCACAACTATTTTTCAACAAGAAGAAGAAACTGGAGTAATATATATAAAAATACAAAAGTTGTTTTCAATTATACTTTCTGACAATAAATCAAATAAACGCAGTGTTGATGAACGTAGGAGATCCTTTCAAAATCATTAAAAGATCTTTAAGGTTTATTTTAAGATTATTGCCTATAAATTGATAGCATGAGACATACAATATCAATTTTCAAGAGTTCGAGTAAGTGTTGTTTAATATTTATCTTCAGCAAATCTGCATTCAACTAATGCTGCCAAATATTGTCTGAAATAATTTAACACTATTTCAACACTTAAAAAAAAAAATACTGCAAAATAAACAATAAATGGTATAAATTGTGAAATGTGCATTTTAAAATGTAATCAGCATGCAAAAGCAATAATCTCAAAATCTAAATTAGGGCTTACGTTCCAGAAACTCCCTGTCTCAAGTCTTCTATCCTAAATGAGAGTCTTACTGAAATCGCCATGGTTACCAAACAGACCAGACTAGTGTTGGATGTTTCTGTAATACAGCCCCAGGGGTGTAAATATATAACACGGTACTCGGAGTAATTATCACAGTAACATAACAGAATATACCACAATGGAGTCCTTTTTATTGAAAATGTCAAAGAAAAATGGCTTATATTTTACTACCCATGATCCAAGTAAATATTCCAGTGAGACCCTTCCATTTAATCCTTCTCTCTTATCATTTGATACTTGATGAACACAAACCGAAAGATAAGATTACTAATAATTACTGAACATCTAATACACCCTGATCTCTTCCTTCATCTTTTTGTGGTTTTCCTGCACTCTCTCGCTGGAGATAATGACGGTATTCGGGCTGAACTGCTGCCCACCAGCATCTCCCACCTCAGCACAGTTATTTATAGAGCTCCACTCCTCTTCTATTCCTCTCCATCTCTCTCTGCTGCTCTCTCCATCCCTCTACCTTCACCTCTTTCTTTGTCGCCATCGCCCCCATCTCGATGGCTCGGCTCAGTTTTTTTGTTTTTTTCTCAGTTGTTCTGCCCACTTAGATCTTCTCCTCATTCTATCGATCAATCTCTCCCACTTTCTGTCTCCACACCTCCTTCTGATTCCCTCTTAGCTTTCTTATTCATTCTTCTATTGCCGCCTACTAAATTCTACTCTCTATTAGCTCATTTTTCCCCTCACAGTCCTCATTTTGTTCTGTAAGACAAAGAGCTTTAAGCGAGGCTGTTCTGCAGGACATGGTATGTTTTGCTGCAAAAATACTTCAACCTAATTCAGTCCCAGTCATCACTGGCACCAGCTTACACACACACACACACACACACACACACGCACATTCTCACAAAGCTGCAGATGCTCACTGCGACAAACTCACATGTACACTGCCATTTGAAAGTTTGGACTAAATTTAAAGTCTCCAACGCTGCATTTACTTCACTAAAAATGCAGTAAAAACAGTAATATTGTGAAAGATTATTACAATTTCAAGTAGCTGTTTTCTATTTTTAGGAGTCATCGCATACTTTACTGTTGATCAGTTCAATTCATCGTTGACAAATAAAAGAATTCATTTCTTTCAACCTTACCCCAGACTTTTGAATCATACTGTATATGTTGCAAAATGATATAAGGAGTTTGTATGATGATATGAAAATGAATAAAGGTTTGTAAACAAACACTGTATAAATATAAAAAAATAAAAATAGCCTCAAACTAGACAAAGGCTCATGATATTGAAGCTCAAAGATAAAATACAGCTTTTAAATTGTTCAAATTTTTTAGAACTCATAAATGATCCCATACTTTAAATATTGTCATTTATAGTTTTAATGGCTTAATTGTTACACTTAAATCAAAAGAATCATAAAGAAGATGAAACTCACCAATATTGGGGTGTTTGAGTAGACGACAGATTCGGGCCTCACGTTCCAGTTTCTGATGATCTGTAGGGGAGAAGGAGAAAACAGGTTAGATATTTGAGGTGGCTGATGGCTTGTTCTCAGCTATAAAATAAAAAGGACACCTCAGCTGAGGTGCGAGCAGCTCTGTCCTCTCCTCCGAGAAGAGAGAACATGTTTCTATAGGTGTCATAAATGTGAACCACAATGCTGGGGAGTTAAGAGGGAATAAACAATTCAGAGAGATGATATACCTGTAAATAAAATTAAATTAAATAAAGTAGTGCTGGGCAATGATGACATTTTTTTAAATCGCAATCAATCACATGATTTTCTGCGATTAATCACAATTAATTGCATTGTTATGCACAAAACTAATAATGTATTCAAAAGATGTGTATTGTGCACTTTTTTCATTTAAAAGTACTGCTATTTGAACAAAAGTTGAATAACATTTGGTTTGCAAAGCTGTCATCATGTGGTATCCGAAACTTCCTATTTCCCTATTTATGAAGTCGTGATTACGAGCTCGTTGCATTCTTTTCTGTTAAAAATAACAGTGGACAGTGGTTTGTGAACACTGATGCTTAGCCTAAATAATTTGATCGGGAGCATCCCCTCCTGTGACCCATGATTTGTCTGTGTGTATATTCAGAGTCAGTGAGCAACAGACTTCATAATAATAAATAAAAAACCTGCATAAATGCGAGATAAAATAATTAATGGTGTTAATCAATTAATGCATAATAATGCAACACTAAAATAAAGTAACACTAAAATAAAGTAAAAATGCAATCTACATGCAGAAGCGTAATCCTAATATCAATATAGGATTGTATCGGCAAATTCCTAAAAAGACTGCAGAAATATATCCCAAGTTATTCACGGTCTGTGACTATGGTCGCGTCATGGTAAGATCCGGTAAATCATGTGTGGGGGTGAGGTTCAAGCTAATCTAGGGCTTATTACTGAAACATGTAATACGGTTGTGTGAGCTTGAAGGATGAATGTTGTGTAAAAAAAAAAAAAAAAAAAAAACCCAGAGGCCTCATTTCTTCACACTTGCAACACACACACACCACAAGCGCAGGAGTCTAAATAGCAGCTCGATGTCTTGACTGGGGTTTATTCATCTTCTCAATGTAAAAATTACCCACTATGCACTGCTGGAGGCCAGTGAAACTGGATGTGATTCATATTTTAGAATAAAATAATAGGCTTTAATGTAAATCTAAATTTTTTTGACAGATTATACTCAGACAGGCAATGCCAGCTTACTAGATCCTTGCAGATCAAATATTAAACCTGCTTTAAACATAACTGCATAAAATAATATTCATTTTTAATCAGTAATTGTATCAGGGTTTCCAGCTTTGCAAGATCTAAACATCCTTAAAACTTGATCAATTTACTTTTACATTTACAAATTACCTTATTGGCAAACAGCTTTTGCTTGTTTCTTGAATAAAATGTATCAAACTTTTAATAAATACAAGTAAAAAAATGCAGTTGATTCAAGACATTTTGCCTTTGTTTTAATGTAGAAATGTGCTAAAGCTGCTTTCAAACAATATGTATTGTGAAAAGTGTTACACAAATTTTTTATTAATTATTAGTGTACACTAATCTGCTTTAAACTGATCTTAACAACAAGATAAACATACCTTTGCCAAGTTGGAAAATGTAATCAGTTAAATATCAAGTATATATCAGGGCTGTCTCAAAGGTCTCAGACAAGTCATTTCCTTAAGTTAACTTGCATCGGCTGAAACTATTGTGTTATCTTGGTTTGCATTACCAACCTCGTACATGAAACATCATCACATCCAAACCTGCCACTTCTGAACTTTGTCCCTAGAATCTGTGTCATTACTTGAGCAATCAGAAGTGGACTGACAACTGCCAATATGAAGAGAAGAGTGAGACGAATATTACCACATCTCTACTTGCATGTTGTGCAATCGGCATGGACCGTGTAATACTGACAGCTTTCATCCGCCCAGATCTCCACAAACACATCAGCTTGAGTCAGCCTACAAATATTAATACGGTCTAATCTGACGTGCTTAAGCAAGAGTCTAGCTAACCTACTAAATGCCTCTGGTCCAAAAGCTAGTGGGTTGCCTACGAAGGTATCATTTTAAGGTGTGCTCTTGACATCAAGACTGCTCCAAAATGTAGGCAGTATAAAACCACCTTTCTGTCAAACTCTAAAGGCTAATCACATGTATCATTCACAGAATATCATGCAGTGCATAGTTAAAACAATCGCAAGATAAGAAAGTTAATAAAAAAATCATCCAAGAGGGTGGATGGAGAAAATGTATAAATACAAAAAAAGTACCGATCAAAAATTAACAAATATTAGTGTATGTTTATTATGATAGAAGAATGATAACATCCAGGTCTGTTGAAATTAATAATAATAATACAAAAATTGTCTATGTAATGTGTTTCAAATCGTTCGCTTATGAGGTTTAATTTCAGTCAAAATGCTACCTTAGAAGGTAAATAAGGTTTTGGGAATAGAATTATAGAAACAAATACATAATTTTATTTTTTTATGTAAATGTTGTGCTTTTGTAAAAACACTATGAAACCACGATTCTGTCTGATTATTACGTTTATAAAATGGCACTTTTGAAAGGACCTGTAATACAAAACACCCCGTCTAATCAACTTAAGCACATCTCCTGGAAGCTAAGTGCCCTTTTTTGATTCGGTCGTTGGTTTGATTGAATGTGTTATTTGATTGCGCACGCATGCATCCATTATAATTTCCCACGTATTGTGCTGTCCATGGTCCAGAACTCCTGCTTTTTTTCTTTTTTTATATCTTTATCACTAGCCAGTTCTGTCTTGTTGACTTACTTTCTCTCTGAGCTAGATTATGTGTTAGCCTTTCACACATGCAAATACTCACACACACACACACACACACAAACAGCAGACATGCTCCAAACTAACAGGATTACATCCTCTTCCATCTTGCCCTGTGACCCAGTGGAAGATTAACCCTTAGCATGCTGCTGGCACAAATACTGTTTTCCTCCACAGCCCTTTCACTGCTGGCCAACACTGACCACACACACTCCAACCGCAGAAGCAGAAGAGTGCCAAGATGGCACCAAATCCCTTTTACTGGATCAGCAAAGAGACACAATGAACCCATGTGATCCTACAATGTAGCAGCAAAAAAAAAAAAAAAAAACTAGGAAAACAAACATGTATATGGGAAGAGCACATGGTAGAGAGTATGGCAGGACAGTATAGCTAAATGTATGTTAGATTTTATATTAAGCAAAAAACATAATATACATGATGATGTTCCTCTTTTCAGTTCTCCATTTCTGCTTATCTCGAAAAACAGCCATAACGTGAGGATATTTCAGGGCTTCAGAATATCTACATCACCCCCACACTTACAAAATGTATGACTACTGTCTGTATGAGCTGGTTTAGCATCAAAATGAAAGCTTTAAACTCTAGATCCTTCCTCGTGATATTTATGTTTACGTTCACAGCTCCATACATAAAATATACAAGATAATGCACTGCATTGAAAAAAAAAACATTTGCACCAGGTATTCCAAGAGCTTATACAGCATCAATTCAATTGCAATCATTTTGCTTTCAGAGTAAAAGAAAACCAGTCTTGTAAAGTAAAATAAGTTGTGAATTCACATACACCAGTGTCATGGGTTTGACTCCCAGCTAATGCACAAATTATACCTTTCGACATAAGTATCTTCTAAATACATTAATTTAGAAACTGTAAAACGTTTCACACTGACTAAAAGTGCGATCCACCGAATGGACTGTTCTACTATTCCTCACAGCCTCATTTACATGCGACTGATTAAGCTCCACTAAAGAAAATATGTCAAAGACACGAAGCTGAATATGTCAGTGGCAAATATCTCGGAAGTTTCACGGTCCCAAAAGTAACTGGAAAGGAAACTCCCTTCTATATTACACAGACAAACATCAATGTGGTGCTATCAAAACTACGGAAGATAACACACTCTCATGCTGCAGTAATTGTATTACAGACACACACAGCTCTCTAATCTGATGCATAATTAAACGCAGGGTAGAGATAGGATGGGCCCTCTGTCCTGACATTCTGTGTAAACGGTGAGTAAGAGCAGGACAGACAGGAAGACAACGGGGGGGAAAGGGAGCCACTGAAAGGTTACAGAGAGACGGCCAGACACTGAACCTGCACTGAATGAGAAACAACTCTTCTGTTATAATGTTTATAGATAATGTGCACATATATGCATTTAAATCAGCTCTAACTTTCAAAATAGATTTAAATTATGTGTGAAATGGAAATGTAAGTTCATTAAGATCCAAATCGGAATCAAAAATGTAAATGACCCAAAATTGTAATGATTTTACTGGAATCAGAACTTAATTCATTACCAAATTAATTGTTTCCATTAATAATGGGGAAAGAAAATTTAAACTAGAATTGAAAATATAATTTGAATGAATACTGAATAAGAAAAGGTGTAGGAAAAATTGATTAGGCCTATAGTTTGAAAATTAATCTGAATCAAATATGAATCAACTGGAATCGAATATGAACTGAACAGACAGTACATAAAGAGTCATTTGAAAATAAAGTTTAGAAAAAGAGAAGTGCAAAACAGGTGAAATTGGAATTAGACATTGAAACACGACTGAAAGTGAATTAACTGGAACTAGATTTGAATATGAATAAAATTACATTGTAACTGAAAGAGAAGGCATTAATAAAGCAAATAGTTGAAACTGAACTGAAAGTGAATTAACTGGATTTGAAAATGAATTGGAAGGAATGGGATAGAAAGAATATGAATTAGTACACTGATGCAAAAGCACCACTAATCACTAGAGGAAGTGTGTGTGTGTGTGTGTGTGTGTGTGTGTGTGTGTGTAAGAGAAAGGATTACATGAGACATGTACTCGAAGCAAAATCCCAGCTCCCTTGCGTGAGCCTCTGCACTGTAAGCCTGTGCATGTGCGTGTGTGTCACCTCATCAGCTCAGATGGTAGGATGCCTTTCTTCCTTTGTTCCTTCACTTATTCATTTACTCTATGAATATGAATAATCCTGGGTAGAGCAGAAATCTCCTCTTACTAATGCCACTTCCTGTTGACATCATCCACTGACTTAGTCAACATAAAAACCCATTGTACTTCCACATTGTGATGTATTTAAATAAACAGGAAATTCAAAAAGTAAAACTTGCTGAATTATTTTATCCATATCCTCACCTGTTCATCTGAGAATCACTTATGCACATGCACGATCAGTGTCCAAGTAAAGACGTGCACACCTGCTCCATTACAATGAAGTGCTATCCTGTAAAAATACATTATTTGCACATCCTGTGCTGAGGACTCTGTGTGGATAGCAACAATCTCCGGGTCCTCTCATCCTCGGAGAAATAAATGAGCCACTGTCGTGACTTTGGATCTTACACATTAATCCAATGCTATATATATATATATATTAGTGCTGTCAAACGATTAATCACGATTAATCACATCAAAAAGAAAATGTTTTGTTTACATAATGTGTGTACTGTTTTATATAAATACACACAGATGCACACATATTTCAGAAAAATAAAAATGCAATACATATACAGTACATACACGTATGTAAACATATTTATATATTATTAAGTACAATTTACATATTTATATATTACAATATTTAAATTCTTTATAACGATTTTGTGTTGACAGTATTAAAAGACAAAAAAACAATAGTATTAAAAGATACATAAAAAACTGTTTTAACTTTTATCAAATTATTAACTGCAAACACAAATTATGGTAGCCATTGACATCCACAGTATTTTTTTCCATGCTATGGAAGTCAATGGTTACCACCAACTGTTTGGTTCTCAACTTTCTTTAAAATACTTTCTTTTGTGTTTAACAGAAAAAAGAAACTCATACAGATTCGGAACAACATGAGGAAGAGTAAATGATGATAGAATTTTAGTGAACTACATCTTATGAGGTCTAGTCAAAGGTCTGATTATGTGAGACAAATCAAGCCCTAATGTCATAATGCCCTTTCCAATTAATCTCAGAAAAATAATAATCTAAAAAAAGCATCAAAAAGCGTTTTGGTTTGATTTAAGCTGGCAAGGATGTTTCCCAACCAGCAAACACACTGATAAAAGCTAAATTACAGCAGTTTCATGTTCCGTGACTTGTCGAGATAATGCCTTCATTAGGATGCCAGAGGGAAGGAGGAGGAGAGGCAGTCGACTGGAGCGACTGCAACACACACACACACACACACACACACACACACACACACACACACACACACACACAGGTAACCCATCCCTAAAAGAAAATGCTCATTCCTAATATGGATACAGATGGTGCAGTGTTTAATTGCTTCATCACCCGTGCCATTTAGAGACAGTGGGTGTGCTTATGTGTGTGTTTTAGTGTCGGTGTCAGTGTTTTGCTTTATTGTGCTGAAGCTCAGAGATCCGTGGGCTCAATTACTGGCCCACAGGCACTTGTGTGTTTGTCGCAATCAACAAAACTGCAGTGGCCAACAGAAAAGAGCAAGCGCAGAGGAGCACAGACCCACAGGGACACGGGTCTGGACCCCGAGCACAAATCAGTAAGAGCCTGGACAATTAATAGCCTGTCAATATCTGCTAGAAGCAGCTGGTCACTGAGGCGCTTCCATTTTCAAATGATGAAATGACACAATTTTTCCAAAGACTAATGTTAAATATGACAAGAGACTATTATGTTGAAGGAGCAGCTCCAAGCAAATAAAATTATGCAGACTTAGAGTTTAGAATTACAGGAAACACTGAATTATAATATTAAACTTAGGATATTTGGAGTTACATTTGAGCTAAAAGAGAATAATATATATATATATATATATATATATATATATATATATATATATATATATTAGTGGTGGGCCGTTATCGGCGTTATCATGCTGCGTTAACGCGAGACTCTTATCGGCCGATAAAAAAAAATGTCGCCGTTAATCTATTCTCAAAGTTGTGTTGGGAGCGGGGTCTATACTTAGCAAGCTATGGTGACTTTCACCTTGATATTTTATATAACCGACTCGCTGAGGACAGCCTAAAAAGATGCTCAGGTCAGTTGACGGGCCACTGCTGCGCATCGTCACGAAAGCTTATATTTTTCACGTGTTTTTAAGACTTACCGCTTGTTGATTTAAACATTAAAGCATCCAAACACAAGATGCGGAAAAGCTGAACATAGTAGCTGGTAACTCGCGCGCTGTGTTCGGTGAGCACGAGAGGGAGAGCCGCGTATCATGGACAGCGACACTGAACCGAACTGTTCTCCTCGAAGTCCCTCCTGCACCTGAACGAACAAATACAAATCGCAGTTTGAACAAACAAAAAGATGTGAAAGAGCCCAATTCCAATTGTACTCGCGGTGTTATGGTGTTCAGGGCTCATGCAGAGAAAGGCGTCTCAAAACACTTGAACACCAAATTTGCTTATTTTTGCTCTTGTGCCGACAAATACATACAAAATGTGTCAAAATATCCACCTTGGAAATTATGCTAGAAAAAACTGTCAGTTATTTCTTAAGTGAAAGTAAACAGTTGAGGAAAAAAATGGGATGTGTATTATATTGGATGCATTCGTCGTCTCTTAAAGTGGCGGCGCCTAATTTAGCTACTGGCTGCTGTAATGTTAATCCAAGAAAATGAAAATGAAAATCACTCACTGCTCTTGATTGAATTACTTTGTAGTTTTAACAGTCAAACCAAATATTATTCAGTATATCAATATATATATAGCAAAACTGTAATAATATGAGAAATGTTGAAGGTGTCTGAATAAATGTAGGTTTGATTGTATATTTCATTTTTACATTGAAGACTAACCAGTGCTATTTTACATTTAATTATTTGGTTTCTGTACCTTGACACCTACAAACTTGAAAAAAACTTGTAGTGTGTATGCAGTCCGTGTGCATTACGTATGTGGTCAATATGGACTCGATGTGCTTTAACACAGGACGCGTTTGCAGTCCGCTACTCCGTACGTAAACGATCGCTGCACTGCTGCATACAACAACGCTCCTGGAACGCTACTGGAATCCGTTAACATGGGTGCGTAAAAAAATATGCAACGCATACGCACTGCAGACGGATTATGTGTGAAACAGGCGTAAGGTTGTTTGCACCTTGTGAAATGTGGAATTAGTTTACAGCTTTTTCAAACACTTTGTGATGCATTTTGGAAACAAGAGATGAGCCCCTTTTCTAATGCACCACCTAGCTTGAAAAACCCCTTCTCAAAGACTTACTGTTTGTCAATTTTATTTGGGAAACAATATTCTGAATGCCTTTTAATCTAGATTAATTTCAAGATCACAGTGAGATTAATCTAGATTAAAAAAATTAATCTATGCCCACCTATAATATAAATATATACATATAATAAAAAATTTAGATTGTTGCCCAGCACTATATATATATATATATATATATATATATATATATATATATATATATATATATATATATATATATATATATATATATATATATATATATATATATATATATATATAGTGCTGGGCAACAATCTAAATGTTTTATTGCGATTAATCACATTATTATCTGCGATTAATCACAATTAATTGTTATGCACAAAACTAATAATGTGTTCAAAATTAGTGTTGTAACGCAGTATGTAAGTCAGGAAGGAGGAGGCGTTTGACTCCCAAAGCCTGGTTCGTTTGACAAGTGTGAGAACTCCGTTCAGCAGTCCCTGGCTTGGTTGGAAGAGGCAGGCAAGAGCACGGTTCAATTATATAAATATCAGTGAGTGTGACCCATGATTTGTCTGTATGTGTATTCAGAGTCAGTGAGAAACGGACTTAAATGTCGGCGTAAAACATTTCATGCATCAACGCGATAACACGTTTACTTGCCGAGCCCTAATATATATTTACATTATTGAGAATCAATACGTGTATCTATATTTTCTTACACTCCTATTTCATTCACTTAAAATTTAATATTGGAGGCAGACAAGTTAGCTGACGTATTTCATCACTTTTTATTTTTTTAAAGACACTAAAGACTAGAGTAGTGGCTGGTGGAAATTCAGCTTTGCATCACAGAAATAAGTTATATTTCAAAGGATATTAAAATAGAAACCATTATTTAATATTGTAATAACATTTTGCAAGGTTTCAGGGTTTTTTCTTTCTGTATCTTTGATCAAATAAATGCAGCCATGATGAGCATAAGCGACTTCTTTAAAAAATATTACAAGTCTCAATGATCCCAAACTTTTGACCGGTAGAGAGATATATATAAAACTCTAGTCATTTACTACTTTGTGCTCTGAGAAAGACTTTCTTCACTGGTAGAGGGTGAGGCTAAGGTCAGACGGGTTTACTTTAAAGAAAAAAAAAAAACACTGGCCCAATCCATGCTGGGCAAACTGCCAGTCTTCACAACACTCACCATACCAACCAGAACCACACAGACACATATGCCAAGTCCCCAGACTGAGTGAAAGAGTGAATAAGTGCCACACAAAAGGGTATGATGTATGTGTTTATCAGATTATATTCATGTATAAATAACATGAGCAAAGAAGAATATACAAAGTCAAAGACTAAACTATGGAAAAGGCTGGTTAATATTTAGTAACAATGCATCTGGCAGAAACCTCAAGCAAGCTTTCTTTTTTTTCTGTGCTTTTCTTCTAGCATCATCTGGTACTACAGACTGTATATCCATATAATGGATTCAATTTAATTTAATAAAAAAGACTCGGTTGAGTGCATCTTTGAAAGAAAACCTCGCCCATAAGCTGAATGACAGCTAGCAACATCAGCATTCCCTTATTAATATTCATGAGAAAAGCCATGTTTTTTGCAATGTGACATCACAAAATACATCATAAGCCCTGAGCAGCAGACTATCAGAATGTATTTGACCCAGACAGAGCTGTCCCTAGGCACTGGCCAGCAAGGCCACAGTGTCTGCATCTCAAATCTCCACTGCTATGTCCTCCGCCGCTTCTATTCTGCCCTTTTTGGTTTCAAAATGCCCCTCTTTGACTATTCTGAACTGATATTATCAACAGATGCCCCTACGGCGCAGTTTCTCTGTTCTGCCCATGATAACAACACCACAATGCTGCTGTCCTGAGGGAAATATAAAAGTTAAAATGGTATTTCATACAAAAATAAAAAAGTCTTCAGTAGGAGAATGTCAATAAACATGCAGCATGAATGCACACAGAAAACATTCAAATCAAAGACTGACACACTTTTAGATTAATATCTGACAACCATGGAAAATAATATTGAACTTTGAAAAGCTCAAGGATCAAGAAATTACGCTAACATTTATTAGTTTAACTTAAAATGAATCTGCAATTAAACACTTTAAACTAATTATCTGACCCTTGAGTATTAAAGACAAAATTAAGACAAGCTAGAGGACAAAATATGTCTTCAAGCAAGGCCATTGACTGGAAACTGCGATTCAAGCTCAACATTGCTACAACCTAGAAATCTAGTGCTGGCACCACAATAACAAAAATGGCTGGTTAGTGGTTACAAAGACTTTCCTGATCTCTTCCCACTACTCAAACTGTATTAGACTCCTGGCGTAATTGCTGTAGGAATATGATTTGCTGCGGTTGTGTTGAATTAGCCCTGATACGCTAGGCCAAGACAACTGACAATGTTCTGATCTGGTTCAGGTCTGTGGGCCTGAAATATGTTACAGTTGGAGTCACAGCAAAGCTTGTAAATATGCTTGATTCAGCCAAATATGCATGAGAAGCAACAGATGCCTCCTCAAGGGACAGACAAAGATGCACACTGGACGAGTATAAATAGAAAGAACATTGAATCCACCTTTATTCATCGTCAGTGTTGTTATAGACCTTAGGGCAGACGTCATTTTAAATTTGATGAAAACAAAGATGAAAGATGAAAACGAGGCTGTGTGAAATGGACTAGAGTAAATGGCATATACTGTATAAATGTCCTAGATCACATAATTTCAATATTTAAGGAGTTTTTTGCATGATAGTTTTTTTTATATACGTTTCATCAGCTGAGCAACTGTCATGGTGTTAAACTACATTGCAGTTCATTAAACACAATGTACTTCTATCACTCAAAGCCCACTTCTGTAAAAACTAATACAAATGAAAAGGAACATAATAAAAATGAGTAAAACATTTTTTTTTAATTAAAACTGAAACCCTTAAATACATGCTAATATTAAAAAATATTATTTAATAAAAGCTAATATAAAAAAAAAATGCTTCTATAGCACATAAATACTGGCTAAAATACTAATACTACTCAACACTGCTAGTGGGGTTAATTGCTTTCACAAGACCATACATCCATACATCCATCCATACATACATATATATATGCTATTTTTATGTGTTACTCCAAACATGGTTGTTTTTGCACATTAAGCTGAAATAAGAAAAAGTATTTCAACACTGAACACATTACATCACCAGTCTAAGTGATTCAGCAGTTAGTGGACATGGTTTGGAAGTGTTTCCCTAGAAACAGCATTTGGACCATTACGCAATCCGCAACAGGAATCCGAATCTCCAGACAGCAGCACTGCATTCATACTTTCCACAGGGGCTAGCGAAATCATCAGAGAAAGGGATTCTGGGTAATGCAGAACTGGGCCCAATCCTCAGTGCACCTGTGGTGCAAAACAACGGTAACCAAGCCCCAGGAGGTATGGATGCAAACAATACATTCCCAATATACACCTCATCCCCCGCAATGGCCTGAGGGGGCAAATTAGAGCACATTATTCGTTTCAGATAGATACTGAAAGCTACGGCTCATCAGAAAGAGCCTCTCGACGAATATTTCAGGCTGTGGGTAAAGGTGGTGTGCATCATGTAATAGCTTTTAGCTGCGCATCTCCCTCCCCTCTGCGTGACGTTCTATAACCCCGGCCATCTCTCACAGGCCATTTAAGCCTTTCTCTCTGACGTTTATGACAGATCTTCTTTTTTCCAAATGCTGCTGTTATTAGAGTCTCAGTAAACAGGGCAGGCCATGCAGGACAGCCTTTCACACAAGTCTCAAACCACAGCTCTGATTAACAAACCAATGACTGAATGAAAGGATGTATCTGGTCGAGCTCTTTTAATGTGATAAAGGCCATCGATGCAACAAAACCACTTAGCCCTTTCAATTTCAGAGTTACAGTAAATGTGCATCCACTTCATTAGAAAAACATATTTGGATGCATCTAAATGTTCATTTGTGCGTGCAGCACAAGTAGTGCACTATTACAGATGAGTATCACTACATAGTACATACTGATGACTTTAACCTGGGGAACAGAGGTGGATACAGCATTACTTTTATCAAAATATCATAAAAACTGTAATTCTGTGAGATTTTATAACACTGTAAAATAACTTTCTATTTTTATACATTTTAAAATAAATAATTGACACTTAATACTTGTGTGGGAAATATTTTTGGGGATTTTTGGATGAATAGAAAATTCAAAAGAACAGAATTTATTAGAAATTTCTTTACTGTCATTTTTGATCAGTTTAACACTGTTGAACAGAAGTATTAATTAAAATAATAAATAAAAATCTAATTTAGAAAGAAAAAATCTAATAAAAATAATAATATTAATTCACTTGTACAGTACCTTTCAGTATTAAATGGTACATAAAAAAAGCGATTTTCAAATATATAATACAAGCAACTGATGAAAATAATTCAAATGCAATGCAATAAAACAATGCAACAACTGAAACAAAAAAGAATGAATAACAAAAAAATATTTAAAAAAATATTTCACATTAAAAACTAACCTAAAAATACACACCTTTTTAGAAGTTTGATTTCACCCATAGTAGGATGCAGAACAGACATCTAGTTTCTTTAAACCATCAGTGTCATAAAGTATAACATATCATACAATTTGTAGTAAATCTCTTGTTTATGAATGAATAATGCTACCCTGAAGTATCATACACAGTGAAAATGAGCTGAGGTGTGCCACTCTCCAACACTCAGAGAAACTACAGATGTCACAAATACAGACAAGAAAAAACACTGCAATTCTGCTTATCATATTGCATTTTTGGTGGCTTAATTTGAAAAAAATTATCTGCATGTGTCACCACATGGCGTTCTAGAAGAAAAAAAAATACATTTAGGCATAGAGATAATCTTGTGACTGTGAAAATGAGGGACACACGTCACACACACGTCCCAGCTGTAAGAATGGATGAATGCACAGTGTCAGATGAAAGACAAAACAGCACTCATGTCCACACGCAGGAGTGAGTGATAGAGAGAGGGAACCAGAGGAAAGACCAGAGCCCAGAGGCTCGGAGACCACGGCTGTGAAATGGGTCAAGGAGAGAGGGATCCAAAGAACATCATGCTAACTCACAACGACACAAGAGAGAGAGAGAGAGAGAGAGAGGAAATACAAGCTTCGACAACAAACTTGGCGAAGCTACAGTTAATGGAGTCAACCTAGCCCCTGACCTATAATGAAATTAATTTGAACATTTCATTATATTATCTATGACAATTAGATTTAAGAAAACTCATTTGTCCTCAGGAACACCCAGCAGTCATAAAGAAGAAACCACACTGATAACTAGATCTGCAGTTCCTAAAGGAAATACCAGTATGGCAGCAGAAGAATAGTGCTCAGTAATAAATCTCAACTTACTTTTCAACCATTAATAAAGCATGTTTCTTAAATATTATAAATACATATATACTACATCTGCCATTGTTGCAATGCTTGACCCATAAGTTCTTTGACCTACTAACTGCAACAACCTCAAAATTATAAGTACTGCCAAACGTATAATTCAACACTTTTTGATACATAAAGAACTACCAGTGCACAATACTTTGCTATTCTCATCTTTAAACCTGACTGTTCCTCACCTCCTGTAGCCTCATGGGATAGTACAGTGTCCACTTCAGATTCTCAGCATACTTTCTCTGGATATTTGCCTATTTTTAATCTGAATACTGAATATTTGGACATCCAACTCACTTGCTTTAGTGCTTCTTACACACTAACTATATAGTAAAAAACGTGCTCATTTTCTGATGCATGGTATAGTCAAGTCAGGTGAGGTAAAGCTGGTTATAAATGGTTAAAGAGGTCAAACATATGCAAAGAATACCAATCATATTCGATATGCAAATAGAATACCAATTCGGCATGAAAATATATCACACATATATGACACCAACACTGACAGTTACAATTTGATTACTGAGCAGTCTATCAATGTCAGTCAATGGAGAATTAAAATTCACCTAAAAATGAAAATTCTGTCAGTGTTTACTTACTGAACATCAAATTTTAACCTGTATGACTTGTTCTTTTGTAGAACATATTCAACATTTTTTATTCTGAGAAATGTAGACAAGACCACGGCAAACATTCAAATTTTTTATATATCTAAAAAACAAGATTGAAGCAAATAAATATTAATTGGAGAAGTGTAATACTGAGGGTGATTCAGTACAAAACTGGCTAGCAAGCAATCTAATGACTTGAGCCGACAACTTTAATGTCTTCACAGAGACACATGCAAATCTGTGTGATTTATCATCTTTTTATAACCCGAGTGCATCATCTTTCCTCAAACAATCTGTAAGGCGCACCGAGCTGTTGAACACACCGCCAGACATAACTTGTATCATGTTTCAAATGCGCTTAATCCAATTCAGCTCATTTCATCTGCATTTTAAGTGCATCAGAGAGGCGTGCGGAGACGCATCCCGTATAGCATCTGATTACACCTAAACGACTGGCTCCAGCAGTTGTGAAGGAGGCACAGCGTTTGTTTGCTCACGCTGTAATAAAAGAGACGGAGCGAGTCACTTTCCCTTCCTGAGAAAACGCCGACCCGTTCTGTAATGTAACAAGACTGAATTATTCACATGCAGCCCTCTGGAGGAAGAAAGAGAAGAAAGGAGAGAGAGACGCAGGACAGAGAGAATGTGGGACACGCAGGAAGAAGAGTGGGAGTGTCAAGCTCGAAGAACAGGAAGAGGTGCCGTCAGGGCTGTGAGGAACTCTCAAGGTGAGACAAACAGTAAAACCTCTGGAACAGTTCACTAAGAAATGCTGGGTTCAATACAACCCAGTGCTGGGTAAAATATGGACAAACCCAGCAATTGGGTTGTTTAGCCCCAGCGGTTGGTTATGTTTTTATACTATGACAAAAAAAAATGCTTCTTTTAGGAACTATTCAAGGTTCAAGGTTCTTCTAAGAACCCAAAATAATTCTTCTATGGCACTGGTGCAAAAACAACCTTTTGGAACCAATATTTTAAAGAAGCAAGGGTGAGTGAAAAGGAAGAGAACAAGACCCTAAACACACTGCTGCTATTTAATAATAATAAAAAAAAATAATAATGAAATTACTGAAGTATTATTTATATACAATAATATAAAATATAATTAATAAAATAATGAATATATAAAAAAATATATAAAAATATATAATTGTATTTTTATATTTAAAATATATATGTATATTATACATATTTGCTCGGATTAAAAAAAAATACAAATGTAATATGTGTGTGTCTAAATAAAAAAATAATAATTACTAAATTGTAATTATTGTATTTTTTACAATAAAATAAAATATAATAAATAATAATAATTTATTTTATTTTAATATATTTAAAATATAAACAGAGAACCCCAACATGATTGTAAAAGCGCTTTGGGTACAGCAATTCACAAAAAAGCTATATAAATGCATTATTCATTCATTCAAAATATATACATGTATTTATATTTGCTCAGACTAAATGAGAACACACACACTTCTATTTTTTGTGTCTGCTGACTGTTCTAAAATCTATTGTTAGCACACTACACTCATTTTTGTATTATATAAAAAAGTTAATTATTTAAATTAAAGAAAAATTATGTATATGTTGTGTGTGTGTGTGTGTGTGTGTGTCTTCCAACTGTTCTAAAATCTATTGTTAGCAAACTACACTCATTATTTAATTAATTCAAAAATAGTTGCATTTTTATTATATTTTATACATTTTTGAGAAATTATTGTGTCATTTAGCAGTAGCCTGCATCAGAATTTATGGAGCCTTGTGTGTGTGCCTGACATTTCCGTGATGGGATGAACCAACGACAGGACCTGAGAAAGAGAGAGAGAGAAAGAGGGCCTAAGAATAGCCCAGGGAGAAGGTGTGTGTCCCCTCAGAGGTGAGCATAGATATATTTGGAGAGATGAGGCCCTCTGGGAGTGAACTAAAGCACAAACACAGACAAGCACACGCACACGCACACAAACTGTTTAGTCCACCGTTTTTCCCTCCTACGCGGCCATTCATACCTGCAGCAGGCTTTCCTATGGGGGGAGAAATTGCTTTTTTAATAAATCCAGACAGGGCAACAACACAAGTCCGTTGGAGTGCAGCATATGGGCTTTCCGATCTTCAGCAAATTAGATGTTCCATCAGGAACCGGTGAACAGCTGTTCTCAGTAACCAGCAGAGCCATATTTGAAGAATCATGACTGTGCAGGAGAACCATAGAGGAAAAGCTCACTCCGTGTTTAATGAGGCAGCACAACAAAAGCAAGGCGGATGCAAGAAGAGCAAGCCTCGTGTGATGCTGCAAGAAGCGTTCATTACAGCAGAGGGATTATATAATGTAAACACCAGAGGAAAACACCCATTGTTCACTACAAAAAGAGTCATATTTGAATCTCATGGTGTTTTGTCTCGGGCAATTTAGGAAACTACAAAGACTTTTTACTAAATAGTGCATCAACAGTTTTGCCTTTTGCTATACACATAAAAAAAAAAAAGTGATGTAACCTGGTAGAGCTGCACATTTTGCTCTGTATATATGAATGCTGTCGATTTTCCTTTACTTAATCCTAAAGAGATCTGCAACACGTTTCGCAGTTTTTCATCTCTCAAGGCAGAATGTTCATTTCAAAACACATTTCAGAGAGTCTGTGTACACTCTCCCCTGCTGAGAGCTTCTCTGCCATACTTCATACACACTTTCTTCTGATAAATAACTACATATGAGATAAGATCACCGCTAATACGACAGGCAGAACCCAAAC
Source organism: Carassius gibelio (assembly GCF_023724105.1). Taxonomy (NCBI): domain Eukaryota; kingdom Metazoa; phylum Chordata; class Actinopteri; order Cypriniformes; family Cyprinidae; genus Carassius; species Carassius gibelio. Next base: position 5,514,289 of record NC_068407.1, on the reverse strand, counting down.
ACGTACCAAGTCCTATTAGGTGTGACAGCAAAAATGTGAAAATATCCATGAGAGCGCACCTTATCTTGTTTGTTAAAGATGAAGTCCTTTGTTTTACTCCTGACTCTTACTAAATTGATTTTGAATAATCCAGCTCTGATAATAATAAAAATAATAATCCACCCCAGCCCTAATAATCCTGTGCGTAATGCGCAAGAAAAACAATTTTTCCAAGTAGGCTATTGTTTTATTTCATCTTGTGACTTAGATTCAAATTTTTCTTAATTTATGAATATTTAAAAGGCAAAAAAAAACTAAACCACTAGCGCATATCATAGCATTAGGTCAACGCACACTTATTTATTCCTATATTTAACCAAAATCTGTACTCAAAAAAAAAATTTTTTTTATATAATTATATATATTTTTTTTATTAATTTTAATATAATAATAATAATATTTTATATATATAATTTTTTTATTAATTGTAATATAATAATATTAAAATGTATTTAAAAAATATGTAAAAATAAATAAATATATACCAAAATTATGGTATGATGACCTACTGATTATGCGAGGGCCCCTTCCAAACATTTCAATCCCACAATCCTGCGGGTCCATTCTCTGCAGAGCTGCTTCTGCAGTCGCTCAGAAGAACACACAAGCACAACAAGCTCATCTAATCAAGCCAACATACCCCATTTCACAGAAACTTCAGCTCCTGGTTCTTCATCAAGATAATGCTGTAAAAGGAATTCACAAGAATGACTGAGATGGATACTACAAATGACACTCAACAAGAAACAATTCACTCTGCTCCTCTCCTCTGACATTCCTCTGAAGGCAGAAGCCGAGATGTCCACAGATACATCTCATTAAAACAGCCGACAGCGGGTTTTCTCCTCTCAAACCCTCAGAGACGGTGTGGGGGAGCAATAAGAGCCAAACAAGGACTCACACCGCCTTGCTTCTACAAGCACTAGTTTAACTAACCCTTTCAATACAAGACAGCGACTTGTTCTTGATGGATTCCCTGTCCAACATATCAGTTCAATTAAACGAACCTCATTTATTTCAATTAATGTTCCTGGATTTACTGTGCACGATTCATTTACATTACATTCACATTTATGCATTGGGCAGAAGATTTTATAAAAAATGCTTTACATTGCATTCAATGTTTTATTCCTGGGAATCCATTAATGCTCATTACTGTACGAGTGAAAAAAAGATGGTTTCATTAAAGTTCCTCTGAAACTGCCTTTACTGCTGCAAACAAGCTTTCATTAGCTGGGAAAAAATAAGTTACATAATATAATATATGCTTCCAGATACTCCACTTTCAGAAGCAAAGGGGTGAGAAACGGCTGCTCGTTCAATTACTCAGAACAACCCTCTTTCCTTGCATAGCACAAAACAGCACAGGAAGACTTTCACAGTTCAGCAGGAAGACGTTTGGAGTAACTCTCGGCACAACACTACACAAATGAAGCCATTAAAACCGCTTTGCTGAAAGAGATCAATACAGATTTCAGCTTATCAATCAGTCTAAGACTCACTGTTATTAAGTATCCAATGCCCTTAAGTCTTGCAGTAATCCACTGTATCAGAGTATAATGCAGTATTGTTTCTGACTGTGAGGTGGTTATCACTGGGAGCTGAATTCAGCTAAATTCAGGAATACGTTTTAATAGTAATGGCATTCTTGCCCTTCCTCCACTTTGGTCCAATTAAACAATTTTTAAGTATTAGCAAATAGCAATAATACTTTTATTCTGCAAGGACATATTGAATTAATCAAAGGTAACCGTATAGACATTTATAATGTTATAATGATTTCTATTTCAAATAAAGGCCATTTTGTTTTCGTTTTATTGATCAAAGAAAATTCAGCAAAAATGGTTTCTGTGTGCAGCTCAACTATTTTCAACATTTATAATTATAAGGAATGTTTTGAGCAGCAAATCCGCAGATACGAATGCTTTCTGAAGGATCATGTGACACTGAAGACTGGAGTCATCACAGGAATAAATGACATTTTAAAATATATTACTTTTTATGACAGTGTGCTTTTTAAAAATCTGTTTAGGACTGATAATATCTTCGAACTTCAGTCTCAATAAACTTTCTTGGCATTTCAGTCATTTTTAATTACACTTCCTAATATGTTTGTATTGCATTTCTGCATATTGTTTGATTCAAACATCAATCCAATTCAGGAAGTGAACTAGAGGTTTTTTTTTTGGAAACCTTATTTCAGTTCTGAATGGTATCACCGCTGGCTAGAAATGGGACTCTGTGTTCTGTTCTGAGGCAGTTCTGTCTCTAGAGGCAGGATGGATCTCGAGCTTTGTGCTGTGTGAACTGTGAAGGACTCAGACAGAGTGATTAAGGGACAGATAGAGGACAGCTTCACAGGATACAAAAAAATAGAGTGAGAGAAATGTGTGTGTTTTGGGTCAGCAGTAGGGCTGTTTCGAATGCCATTTTTTGAGCTTCGAAGCTTAGGTGGCAATCAATATCAAATATTCGAAGCTTCGGTTGGTGGGGCTAAATATATAATAATAGTGTCGGTTTGCATTTGTATCATCTTTCACGACTTCACGTTTCACTCTTCGGCATTGTAAATGTGTTGCGGCAGACCCAGTGGAGTTCATTGTTGCATTTGGTGCAATATGATCAAGTGGCACACATTCTTTAAATATTAATAAACATTTAATAATCTTTTAATTAGAACAGTTTCCGGTACGCATTACACGGGCAGGTTTATGCTCCGAACACGGACAGTGCACAAGTGATACAAAACACAAAGTCTGTTGAGAGCAAGAACTTTAATAAGGTATTAATAACGAACATTTCTTTAAAACGAATCCCAAAACAGAAATTAAATTAGTAACACACAGTGATTTCAATGAACTGTAATGAATAAAGAACACGGTAGCATGCTTATAAACAGTTGAATAAGAATAAATGAATTGTTTTTAAAATGACACAAAATGTAATATCTATTACAATTAGTTTTATTCTATATAAGGGATTTATTTTGTCTTATTCTGACTTTTTGTTAATTTAAATCTTTAAAATGCGCGATGCTTTTATTGAAAGCATGTTGCAATTACCCTATTTATCATAGCAAATTAAGCGCATAAAAGCAGTTTGTTTGTTTTTTGCCGCGTGCTACTTACAGAACTCAGGTTATTTTTCAAACTTGTGGTGCTGTTGTGGTAGGCCAGTTTCAAATCGCATATTTGACACACTGCCTTTGTCTTGTCATCCTCACTTAATTTAAAGTGCTCCCAAACAGCTGAGGTCTTGGGCATTTTGTACCTATTCAGTATGAGATTAAATAAATCACTACGTTCGCCAACGGGCGGTTCAAGCATGAGTGAGAATGAATCCGCGATGGAAGTCACGTGTTGAAAAAAAAAAAGAATATTCGAATCTCAAAACTGAAAATTCGAATGCCACCCCACCGAACGAATATTCGAATATTCGATTATTCTAGTACAGCCCTAGTCAGCAGTTCGATCCAGAGAAAGAGGAGCACCCAATGACATTGCATGTTTCAGAACGGTGTGTGTACAGAAACAAAACTGTCTTAAACTGATCAACAACACAACCAACACACTAAAAAAGATATACAGATGTGTAAAAACACAATTAGAGAGTTTCAGATTTTGGTAAAATAGGTGTAACGGTAAAAAAAATGTTTAAAAGCACAAATAACATTAAATCAAGAAAGAAATACGTGGGCAGCATGTCAAAATTTGATAATTTGATATCATGGTAAAAGTAGATATTGTTTGATGCAAACATATAAAATTATATTTTTTTAATACTTTGATGTAAAATATATTTATCAATGTATAAAAATCTTAATTTACATTATCCAAAAATAAGCATTTCTGAAATTTAAATACTTTAAAACGTATATATACTTTCCCCCCCAAAATTATTATTATTTTTATTTTATTTTATAACTGTTATTCAGTAAGGATGCATTTAATTGACCAAAAGTGACAGTAAAGACAAAAAAGAGAAAAGAGAAAAACAAATGGTACAGATTCTACCATCACATGATATACATCATAACAGCACCCAGACCAACGGTTTTATAAATCTGCAATACAAAGAGAGAAAGACGAAGAGAGAAAAAGGCAAAACAGTGATTAAAACAACAAGCGAGTTACACGTGATGAACAGTAACTCAGCTCACATGACATACACTTCAGTACACACACAGTGAAACGTAAGGGCCCATTACAAGTAAATACAACAGAGCAAATATTTATCCACAGGAGGTTGAAGTGTCAGAGGAGTATGTAAGGATTCCTTTACAAACACTTGAGAAAGAAATAAACCTAACATTAATCTGGAGAAGTGTAACAGCAGTCTTCACAGTCCCAAAAGACTTTGAGGCACTGGATCACACTCCAGATTCAACTTTACAAGATGGATTCTCATATTCCCTCAGCGGCGCTGTCATTTCTTTTATTCCAAGTTGGTTTCAAAGAGCTAAAAAGTGTCACGAGTCATTCTCTACTGGGTCCCTCGCTCTCTGCTGAACTAGCAAGCTGACTAATTTAGCATTTCCATTGCGTCTGAGTGTGTGGGTAGGCAGAGCTCTCCGATGCGGCGTGCCAGGGCCTGTGCAGATCTCCGAGGACCCTGGCTTAACTCAACCGCGCTGTAAGAAAAGATCGATGACTCAATGCCACCCAGAGTGCCAACTCACTAGCTACAGTTTTAGCCAGATAACACAACCGTCAACAAAACAATAAATAAAAAATCCTGCTTATAAGATAATATATTTTATTGTTGGATTTTCAGCAAAAATAACTACATGTTTGGGATATGAAATAAACGTATATGTGGTCACTGCACACACATCTAGTCATAGTTGTAATGTTAACAAACATATTTTTCATTAAACAATCTTACATTTTGGTTTCAAAAGATACAAAAAACTAATATATTTTAAAGATATTTTTCAATGAATCATTGAATCATTGAATAATATATTTATGTTGCATATAAAACACCTTAGTGTTGAAGTTACAGCTTGATAAATTACGTAATATAAAATTACTGTTATGATAATTCAAATGATATGTGGTCATTGCACATACAGCGGCTATTTTACATATCTAGTCACATTTGTAATATTTTACAAACATATTGTTCATAACTTATAAATAATCTTACATTTTGCTTCCAAATGTTACAAAACCCAAAAAATTGTTTAAGTATTTTAAGTATTATAAAGCATCACTGTACATACAGTGGCTATTTTACATATCCTGTCATATTTGCAATGTTTTAGAAACATGTTCATTTGCTATTAAGAATTGTACTTTGACCTTACGTTGAAGTATTTTTCATTAAATTACTGAAAAATAGACATAGTTATGTAACAAAACATCTGGGGGTTGAATTTTCAACAAAAACAACTATTTCATGATAAATACCATCACTGGAATATAAAATTACTCATCCAGTGATGTAATATTTTGTCATAGCGCCCACTCCTATCCCAGCCTCACCTCTGAACGAAGGCTTTCTCACATTTCCAAAACTGTAAGAAACATAATAACACATAATACGTTAATGTGTACGTGGTCATCTTTAGGTAATTTAACTATTCCGACCACTATCTAGACAGGAAGTTACCTTCTCGGTTTTGGTTCCTCATGGCTGTGGGACAGAGCACGTCATCCGTTAATTGTGGATTGAACACTTCTCATTAGAGAGGAATCATATCACACTTAGCAACAATCGCATGCATTCAGCTTGGCAGCTACACCGTCCATTAACATTTTATTACAGCCCACGTTTTCAGCTGATTAGAAAGGGTCATTTGCATGGCAGTCAACATTTCAAAAGATAAATTGACTCGCTTTAAGTTTCCTGAGTCATTCTAGCAGGTTCCATTCACTTTCAGTACAACTTGGCAAAGGTTTCTGCCTGTAATCGCTCTCTTGCTCTTTCCGTCTCATTCCCTCTTTCCTGTCTCTCTCCCTAGAAGGATTTATGCAGTAGGTACCAGACGAGGGTCAGAAATTAACCAGTGCCCGGGGCGCAAACACTACCAAAAATGACAAAAATGTCCTAAATATTTACACTGGGAAAGGCGAAAAACAACCCTGACATTTTTTAATGCTTAAAAGTGCAATGCGCAAAAAAGAATGACTGTTCAAAAAAGTTCCTAAACACTGAAAACATAGTTCCACTGCAGTTTACCGCCATTGTCTGTTAGACTCAAACACAGCACAAAAAAAGAGCTAGGCAGTTTACAATTATAATAACAGTTACATACGCTACATTTTTAATATAACATTCCTGTGGCTCAAGTGGTAGAGCATTGCATTTGTAGTGCAAGGTTGTGTGTTCGATTCCCAGGGAACACATGTTAGGTAAAAAAAAAATGTTAGCCTGAATGCACTGTAAGTCACTTTGGATAAAAGCGTCTGCTAAATGCATAAATTAATTAAAATATAGTTAACCAAAATAAAGTTAAATTGGGGGTCCATTTATATTAAATATTTCAGTTGAATATAGCTCAGTACAGTAATTCGAGATAATAGGATATAGGGTTAGGTTTGGATATCTTCTGCTTAATCATCACAGCTATTATTTAACACTGATTATAGAAATAAATACATTTAGTAAAATGATACATATTGTGAACACATTTTTTTTTTATTATATTTAAATAATTAGCAAGTAGCACACATTCACTCATATTTATTTCATTATTTGAATGAAACTAAACTATGATTAAACTGAGTGGCTCTCAGACAGCAGTTCCAGGGGTTCCATTAGGTTTTAAAATGATGGACATTTAATTATTTTAACATAATATGGTTATCAAATTAAAAGTACCCTCATAAAAAGTAAAAAAAATAAAAAAAAAGACTCTGGAAATCAATTCCAGGAATTGAAATTTGCTTCTTAATAAAGTTCATTTCTGACATTAGTAGGAACCAGAAAGAATTACTCCTACATCCAACAGGTGAGTAAACACATTACTCCAGCTCTACCTCCTAAAGCCTCGATTCTGAATCATTTTACTGCCCCTGTTTTTCATAAACGCAGTGTGTGAAAATTGAGCAGAGCTCATTTTGTTGGGAAAACAGCAAAGCGATTGCACAATAACCTGATTTTAATAAGGCTATCACAGCCGAAGAAATGAGGAACAGAAGGGACGTAGTGCGAAACAAAATGGGAAATAAAGCAGGAAGGAACGAGAAGGAGAGCAATCGATGGAAGTTCTACTAAAGGCACAGTACGCAGCTCAGAACAAAGAGTGCCAAACGAGTGAAGCTGGAACACTCGCGGCTCCCGTCACAGAGAGAGAGGGATGGAAGAGAAGAGCAGAACAATGCCGCTCCGTTCCCTCTTTCTATCAGTCCTTGTAGCACCTCTACTTTCACACAATGGAGTTCTGAATGAGGCAGAACAAAGGGGCCGATCCCAGAGGAAGGGGGATTAAGATTTGAGTGGTCCTATACATGCTCAACACACTAGAAAAATGAATTCAAACACGCAGTGTGTGTTCCTCTGATTCATTCCTATCATGTACTACACTGCCTGATAACAACCAATTGTTGAATATGCTTTGTGTGTTTCCACTAGTGGAAGACCAACATCTATGGCTGATGCTGATATCTAGAGAACAGAGAGGCAGATGGCTGATATAATGCAGGTATACACAATTTGGGATGGGAATCGTAAAGAATTTATTTCTGGATCTCGTTCAAACTCCAGTTCCATGAATGATTCTTATAGAACTATTAAGGAATCAATCTGAAAAAAAAAAAAATTATAATAATAATAACAATAAAAAAAAATGAAATGCAACTCCAAATGTGACAAATTTAAAACAATTGCAATTTACACAGATTTTTAAACAGCATATATGCAATCCTATAAATGTCTTATTAAATTCTAATAATAAACGAATAATAAAAAAAAAAAGTCTGTGGTCGGTAGATTTTTTTTAAATGTAAAAATAAAAAAATTAAATCACCAAGGCTGCTTTTATTTGCTGAAAGGAGAAGTGAAAACAGTAATATTGGAAAATATTATTAAAGTTTAAAAGAATTGCTTTCTATTTTAATACATTTTAAAATGGTGCTCAAGAAGCATTTCTTCTTACCAATGTTAAAAACAGTTGTGGAAAAAATATTTTTTAAGGATTATTTCATGAAAAGAACAGCATTTCTATTTAAAAAGTAAAACTATAAATGCTTTTAGTGTCACTTTTGATCAATTTCACGCTGAATAAATATATTCATAACATAAAAAAACAATATACTGATTTATGAAAAACTTCTGACAAAAAACAATGTACATCTTTAACTACATGTAATGAACAACTAGTGATTCACTTAGAAGAACTGACTCAGAATCTCTCATTCAAGTTTCTGATTCACAGATTCATTTCTAAACAGTATTGCAGTCTTTTATGGAAAAGGAGTAGATTATTGATTCTTGATCCAATAAACAATACTATGACATGACTACTGAAATAAACATTTTTCACATTATATTTTAAACTGGCTTAACATCTCAAAAATATTAAACAATTTATTTCTCTCATTTCACTAATGAAATTTACACCAAAAACGCTTGAGACATACAGGAACATTGTGAAAGAGACTTCATCTGCAATGCACAACTTCACAAGCCTCCTTTGTGTTTTTTTGCAATCTCATCCAGTGGAACTAGCGGCACGGCAAAAATGTGAACCGGGCAGCTGGAAATGACTACGCCAATGACGAAGCGCTGGGAAGCGAGCAGTCGGGAAGATGCATGCAGGAGAACTGACAGTGATCTTAATGACCCACGACATGAAAATGCGTTATAACGCTTCTGGTCAGATCAGTCAGAGGGAGAGCATGAAGTTGTAGGACAGGCAAAGCAATTCACATAGTAGAGGACAAGTCTTCAGACAGCACTATTTGATCATTTTACTGCAGGAGTCACACCCTTTTAAGCCATTTCAGAGGAATAATGCAAGTGTACACACAACATATATGCATTGTGGGTGTATGTTTGTGTGTGCAAACACAAGGCTAGAATTCGTAGAAAGCTATTTGGACATCTGCCAGTTGAACTGTGCTGTTACAGTCCCAGAGTATCACAACAGAAATTCTGAGGTAATTCAGACTCTGTGCCGGTTTTGTCAAACAAAAAAGCATTAAGGAGACTGGAGCTCAAGTCAGCTTCGGGGAGGTTAAGTGCTCTCGATAGTGGCTTAAACTGAATCCACTCGATCCGAGGAGCCGCTTGAATCTCCTCTGCAGCTTTCGTAACCATTTAAGGTGAACTTTACACAACATATGTCTGCAAAGAGAGAAAGGATGACCACACGGCCAAAGACAAACAAACAAGTGGAGTGTAAGAGATGGTTTTATGACATCCCCCTCTGGTCTGAGCCTGTGAAATACAATTAAATAAGTGGATTAACCTCAATACAAAAGTAATCCACCTCGCAAGGTAAGAGAGAAGAGGACAGATACATAGATCATGTGAGAGCTAGACACTGCATGGGGGGGGGGGGGGGAGACTAATTTTCGTAGACTAAACTTTTTTTTTTTTTTTTATAAGATTCATCAACAGAAAGCACACTACAAACTGAAAATCCCTACAACACTGAATTTTATTGGATACAGTCATCTTTGTACTGTATAATTTCATAAATGCTAGGGGTATGTTTTTTTAAAGATGTATTAGTTTAAGTTTCACTTAAATAAGCGGTAAATTAATTTTACATAGGCTGCTAAGTTCTTCTTGTCTTTTTCTGCTCTACTGGTTTGAGATTTTTATGCTATGTACATGAGGTTGTTTGGTTTAGTACTGATTGGATGATAAAGGCTGTATGCTTACACTATCCTTGCCTCTATATTGATATCATATGGTACATTGCTTGTCATTTTTTCTGACAGTCGGACTATGTGTGTATGAGTGAGCTGGTATTGATCTGTTGGTTCTATGTATAGCATCATTTTTAAGCGGATGTTGATTTTTTTTTTTTGTTGTTTTTTTGATTGAGATAGAATAGCACACATTGTATATGTATCTTGTAGATTATTTATTTTAGATTTATAGGTGATAAATTTACCATCAGTCCAGGGATTATTAAAGAAAAAAAGCATTTCATTTTATTATAGGTTTATTGAATTTTAAAGAATTACATTTTAAAATAAGAAAAAAAAAAAAAAAACGAAAAAAAGAAAAAATCAAATAAACCTGTAAATGGTATTTATCATAATATATAAAGTTTTTAATTAAATATATAAAGATGTCTCTTTATTTTTTCTCCCAATAATAATAATATTTTCTTTTGAAATAAATAAAACCAGTGCATTCTTTTCTTTTGTGATTTCTCAAATGAACAGATTTAATTTGGCTAATTAATTTGTGCCCCATGATGCCTCTTTATAGAACATGAGTCAGCAAAGACCCTTTGGAAAGCGTTTGCACCCCAGTCGGGGGGACACGTGTCTACCAGACCTCTGCGGCTATTTCTACAGCTATTCAGCCTTCGTGTTTCCAAACGACAGAAAATAAGCCAAGCTGCAAGCGTTATGCACACAGCTGCTGTCATTACGCCATACATCTCCTTGGCTCAGAAAACCCCTCCCCCACCTGCTAATAAGTCCGTCATATGACCGGCCCGGAGCACTAATCACACAAATGTTTATCGGAGATTCCTGCATACGGCGCGGGGTCTGTGTCATAAACAGGACTCAGTGTTTGAAAAGCAGTGGGCTTGTTTGACAGATCTGGGCAGTAGGTGTGCAGACGCAGTGAGACTCATCTACTCTAAGCCCCTGTCAGGCTCACGTGTTGCTTTTCTGCAGACGTGTGGTGCGCGTAAGGGGACCAGGCAGTAACGGATTATAGGAGATTTTTGTCTGTTCTCATCCACAACTCAGTCTATCAACTCAAGTCTCCTCGTTTGTGGCAACCAATCAAATACAGCCCAAGTGAACGGTTGCCTAGCTACTGCATCAAGCTCTAAGTCAAAACCACCAATGAGTGAAGCATTTCAGAAACACCACTTTAATCTACCCATGTAGATGTTTTTTAATAAATAAATGGCCTCAAAAAATGTGTTTCCACTTTTTTAATACTTGAGTCAGATAATTTAATGATGTTTGGTACTATTAATTTTTTTTTTAAACGTATGCATTACATTCTTCTATCAATGTGAATGAAGCTTTCGCTGTAGTAAGCTTAGTCTGAATGAAATGTGTTTAGAAAGACAAGCTAGGTGCAAGTAAATATATAATACTGCTTTATAATCATCTGGTAATTAGTCCTACCTATGGATATGGTAATTTTTTATTTTAAAATTGTTTTATGACTTCATGAAAATTATATTTTAAATAAAATTTAATAAAAAATGTTTTTCATATTTTAATATTAATTTAATATCGTAAAATATATATAAAAAATTGTATAATAGTCTCTTATATAGACCAAGGCTAAAAATACAGTAAAAACTGTAATATCATAAAATAATATTACAAAGCAAAATTCTAAATTTGCTGTTTACATTTTTTTTTTTAATGTCTTTTATTCCTGTGAAGGCTAACCAGCTATTTTTCCAGTCTTAAGAAAGTCCTTCAGAAAATATTCAAATGACAGAGAATAGAGGATTACATACTTATTTCTGTCCATAAATATATAAACAAATGTAGTAACTGTTATGTTATATTTAGGATCAATTATTGCCATTTCCTTAGAAGCACTAAGAATCATCAACAGAAGGAACAAAATTCATTTAGCGATATCTGAATCATTGCATTAAATCAAATCATTAGATTCCCATCCCCTGCGAATTAATCAATTTGAGCTGAACTAGAATTAAATGCCCACACATCAGCGAAAGTTGAGGGAACATTAAACCAAGCATCCATCTTAAACAAGACAGGGATGAATTGAATATAGTGTTACACACCAGGATGACACCGTTCCTTCCAGAACCTCTGTATTAGCGGATTCCGTCATGCTCTTCTCGCTCTGCTAACAGGACGGCTGAAGCACAGTCCCGGCTCTTAATTGGCCGGCCTGCTGGAGACGAGCACTCAACAAAGAAAATGGCTGTGCCATAAACAAGACCCTCACTGTCCATGCGCCCCACTTAATTTCACATTAGCTGCATGGAAAACTGCAAATCAGCAATTCGAGGAAGGCAGAAAGATGTACTGCACCAGCCACTTCACTTACTAACCTTCTGCTGTTATGACAAACAAGCTTCTCCGACCTGCTGAGGCAGGTACAATAAAACAAAACTACAACAAGCTAAAAAGGAATAATGCGCAAAAAAAAAAAAATCCAAATCATTGAACACGATTCACTTCCAAGTCAACCGATCATCAGTGGCTCAGAGCAGCTTCACCCAGGATCCAACACTGTCAGAATTACACACAGCAATAAAAAAAAAAAAAAGTTTACGATCAGCTGAACTGACCCAGAATCCTCCTCTGTGTATGACTCAGCTTATCGCTCTTTCTGACATTCCCATAATACCGCAACTTTACCCATTTATTCAGGGCAAAATATTAAAATGAGAGAAATGAACACATTCCAATGAATATATCCAACCTTTAACAAGTTCCGCAGAGCCTCTAAACACACCTTAAACCTGTCTGTTCCTGGAAAAATCCATTTTTCATTCTTCAACTGAAATGACTTAAAAAGATTTTTTCCATTTTTAAGCGCCATCTTTTTTTTCTCTAATCAAAAGCAGCTTTCTTCTTCAGGAGCTGCGCAACAAAACATGTAAGTTCTGCGACACCACATGGTACTGATAAACACATGCTTGTGCAAAAATGTTCACAAAATTATTGCCAAACTGCAGGTGGGACTATTTGCCAGATTTGTGCTGCAGACAACAGCACGTATTCTCATACGTCTCTTCAAGTTCTGAGGAAAAACAGGGCTGGACAGAGGCAAACACTTCTGCATGCTTTTAAACATGAACACACTGGGCTCAATCTGAAGGACTGCGACCATACCGGCAGGCAAGGTTTCTATACACAGCTACTGAGCTAAACAGGTCTGTTTCCCATTTAAGACAGGAAGCTGGAGACGTGCGTATCAATGGACTTGTCCCATTTTTAAAAAGCCGACAGCATTTAGTCCAAGTCACAGCCATGAATTCTGGCTTACTGCTTGTTAATGCTACTGTGTAGTTACTAAAACCAAAACTATTAAAAATCATTTTTGGTAACTGAAATAAAGCTGAAATAGAGCAAAATATAAATATTAAATAAAAACCTAAAAAAAAAATAAAAAAAAAACTTAAAAAGAAAATTCAATTAGACATGCTACCTGAAATAAAATAAAATTAAAGCTAAATATAAATGTATAAAAAATGAATTACATATACATATATACATACACACACATATAATGTGCTGCAAGTCAGAAGTAGTGGTTGAATCTGTGGTTAAAAGATGATGCATATACCTGAAAACCAATATATACATATACCTTTACTCAAATATTTTCTAAAATTTCATTAAAAACTGTCCATTGACAAGGCTTTCAGTAGATTTGGCACCCGACAAACATCTACTTCTCTCAACCATGATGTAATAAATGCAAAAATGTACAAATACAAGCTGATATATTGGCCTGATCACTATATTTGTCTATAGTGATAGTCACAAGTAGGTGAGGTGTTATGGGGAGATTATTTTATTGGACAAATAAATGCCTGTGAGTGCAAACTGAATCGCCAATATTTTGGTCCGTTTTCCCGAATGACTTAAATAAGCATATACCTGCTACAAGGTAATCACTCACATACAGATGGCCTCAAATGAACAGACATGGACTTAAAGCAACAAAAATACATTTTTTGGGATTATAACAACTTCAAGAGACAATGCCTTTTCTGTGAACGCTGAGCGAAATAAAACACAAAGCACTTCATCCCACTGCACTACGCACACTGAAAGAGTGCTGAATCGAACGCCTTACCTCTTGCTGACAGTTTCTTTGTGTTAATAATTTTAGCAGCATATTCCTGGCCAGTGGATTTTTTCACACATCTCCGCACCACGGAGAAGGCACCCCTGCGAATGAAGAACACAAAAAAAATTATTTCCCTCAAAAGTAAAAGATGCACCTGACTCTCGCAAACTTGGAAGAGCTGTCAGTCTTTGAAGACGTAAATCAAGATGTTTATTGTAATTTTATGTAATTAATTTAATTAAATTTAACATGTTCATTGCGTACAACTCAAATATAAGTTAAAGCGAGAAAAGAATCCTTGTATTGATTCAGTCCGAATTATTCCGATTGAGAACGAATCATTCCGATTCATTGACAAGATTCGACACAAAAGACGGATTCGTCCACAAAACATCGCGAGACATTTAAGTATGACAAAAAGAAGTTTAAATAAGAAAATTCTCTCATGTCTGCACACAATTAGACTTAACACAACACTGTCTGCTACATTTTGGACATTAGCCTCCAAAAATGGGTGGATTGCACAGCATTTCGCATCTGCATGATAGTAATGCTCTTCCCAAAAGTGAGATTGAATTCTCAGAAAGGCGTCACTGCTCATTTATTGATTTTATAATCCCTCTTTATCGCTCCCTTCCTAAGATATTAAAGTGTGATTAACTGTGTGGGCGACATACTCAATATTTCACTGTGATATCAAGTACACGGCTACACATTCTTTACTGCACTACATAGTACACTACGCTGCTATAATTTTAAGTAGCTGCAGAACAATACGATTTAACCTTGGGTTACGAGCATAACACATTACATGTTGTTAATGTCAGGAAAAGTGACAAGCCAAATACCCAAAGTAACCGAGAAAACCTTCCCGTCCATCAGCAAGCCCTTAAAATAAAACAAGGCGTGAACACAAAACACAAGTGTTTACTGTATTCAACATTCTACACCGCAGATTCGTTACTCAGAACCAATACAGCCATTTAAACCTGACATTAACAACGTTTAGAGCTTAGATCCGCGCGGGGGGCTTGATCGGATCCAGACCAGGTCTCGCGAGTGCAGTTCTGGTCTTGTTTCGATCAAGCTCCCTGTGCGTGGATCTCTGAGGGGTTTAGGAGTCTCTTTGCAAGTCATTTCCCCCGCTGTCAACCTCCAAATAAAAGAATGCAACGAAACAAACAAGAGTAACTTGCGCCGCTGACGTCACAGCGCTACAATGTTGCGCGCACTTACTTTCCCAGCTCTTCGTAAAGCTGATACTCGTCCGTGAACCTGGTCGAGGTTACAATTGTAGCCATGTTGTGTGTGCGTGTGGGGAGGGGGGTCGATGCCTCTGCTGCTGCGGTTCAGGTTTCGGAAGGAGAATCTCATGTTCCAGAGAGAGAAAGAAGGGAGATACTGACGGAAAGAGCAGAGGGGAGGGACTGGATGGTGGGGGTGGAGAGAAAATCACGCGAGACTCCAAACGCGAGACTTCCCTGCAATCAGCAAAGTCACGGGTAGAGTGACAGACCGACAGATCTTTTTCATTTATATATGCATTCTAACAATGGCAAAAGTCATTTTTATTCATAAAATGCAACGAAAAACATTTAACTGGTTAAATTATGTAAATATAAAAATAAAAAGGTGTCAGAATATAATACACGTTAGAGTAGAATAAAGCAACACAACACAACATAAAAAATTAAATAAAAAAATAAAAATAAAAAATAAATAAATTAACTTATCTATCTGTAATATGTTTAATAATAATGTAAAAAATGTATAAAATTTATATTTATAAAATTAAAAAAATGTATACAAAACATTACAATATGGTCATTATAAAACATTAAAACGATATAAAAACTAAAATTTATTTGGTTGAATAATTAGGAACATGAAAATGAACATGTTCTTTTTATCTGTCTACATCAATATTCAAACGTTTGGGATAAGAAATATCTGGTAAGAAAATCGTATTTATTTATTCATTTATTTTATATATATATATATGTATATATATATGTTCCTGTAGCAAGCGCAAGGTTGGGGGTTTGATTCCCCGGGAACACATGATAAGTAAAAATTGATGTTTGTTTTTGTGAAAAGAGGGGACATCCCATAGGTGTAATGGTTTTTATAATGCACAAACTGTATATTCTATGGCCCTACACCAACCCTACACCTAAACCTAGCCCTCACAGGAAACTTTGTGTATTTTTACTTTCTCAAAAAAAACTCATTCTGTATGATTTATAAGCGTTTTAAAAAATGGGGACATCAGTCTCCCTCTCCTTGTAATACCTGTGTCATACCCATGTCATTATACAGAGTTGTGTCCTGATATGTCACAAAAACACGTCCACACATTCACACACACATACATAAATAAAGTCTTGTAGCTGGTAACTTCCTTTTTATTATTATTATTATTTATTTATTTATTTTGCCTTCGCTAAATTATACCTTTGCTTCTTTCAATAGTCTGTCAATGAACATGAGGTCATAAAAGCAGCATAGAACAATAAGAAAGATTTTGTTTAAATAGTTTTAGATGAATAATAGCACATCAGACTACAGGTCACTCAATATACATTGCTTTTGCTTCCATTTAAATATCAGAGTACTTTATATCATTGGCTGGCTATAATGCTCGTATAAAACCCACTGCATGCTCCAAACACACTTTCAAAAAGACTTTGCTTGTCAGGTTATCTCACCTTATAAGTGCTTCTCAAGGGACAGCGTGTTCTCTCACTCTCACGCCAGATTACATAGATGAAAGTCTGCTCTCCATTTAAAGCATCAGGCAAAGAGTTTTATCACGAAAACAAATGAGTAACAAAGTTATGGCTGCCGAAGATCCTTCCTTGTGATTGACTTTCATAAAGATGAAGGTAAAATTCATTATAGAGATTAAACGTCACTTAGCCCATTTCATGATTAGCATTTAGTAGTTTGAATCATAAATGTAGTTTAATCCTAAATGAAGCTTATTTTGCCAAAAAAAAAAAAAAACTGTTCTATAAGAAATGCGGTTATGTGTCGTTATATTATCAATGTTCTATATTGTGAGCTCTCAGTTATTGGCCTGTGTAATTAATAAATACAAGCAGCATTCATAATTGATGCAGTTTTACTGTTCATCTGAAGTATTCAGCACTTTCATCCATTAGTACATCATAAACATAAATCTAGTGTTGTCCATGAAAATGCCTTCAGTTCATTTAAATTCTAAAACTGTTGAGATTTTTCTATTTCTATTTCTAATCAGCAAAACACACAACAATGGTATCATATATTTGACGTCTTCATTACTTTTAAAAGGATCACAAAAAAAAAATGCACCAGGAAAAAATTTTTAACCAGGTCATTTTACATTTTAAAAATGTTGTATGTACAGTTTATGGAAGTAAAAAGAATAAGTCATCTTATAATTTACAGTGAAAAACATTTAATGGTTTTTCATTTAAATATATGTTTCTTCAAGACATGATTATTATAGATAACTAACTAAAATTAAAATCATTTTAAAAAGACAAACCAGTTTCATGAATTTCATTACTTGAAATGAACAAAATGTTAACTGGAATAATAATAACAAAAACTTATTTAAACTGTTGTAAAACAACAAAAACTAAAACTGAAATAAAATAATAAAGTCTATTAAAAAACCCTACTAAAGAGATACAAAAAACACACACACGCATACACAAACATACAATTTCTTTTTTACTAAAACTTAAAATTAACCATTTAAAATGAAAACAAAAATATAACAGTAAAAGCTTATGTACATTACGGGTTTATGTTATGTGGTTAAATGCAGCAAAAAAGTGTTGAATTCTGATTCTTCTTGTGGTTTTTACCACTCTTTACCACATGTGGAGCTATTATTCATCAAAATTAAACTAAACTGTAAGTGGTAATTTTCTTTGTTGACACCTGCCCACATCGCCTTATCAGAATATATGCAGAGATATCATGCAGAAAACATCCAACTAATGAAATTACAAGCTTGACCTGAACATGCTGAGCATGCAAATCATTGAATTATCAAATATCATAATACCTGAATATGTTCAGGTATCCACGTGACATCACTCAGGACATTTATCCAATGATATCAGATGCAGAATTCAACAGCAAATCAGATAAATAAACACATGAGATGAGGTTTTATCAAGACTTAACCACCGTCCAAAGCTCCCATTATGCCATCTCGATGAAACGACCAAACTCTGTGTTCACAGAGATCATGGCAGCAGTGTTTACAGTTCTGATGTTGATCTGAATCAGTTGACTTGTTTGCAAAGTCTTTACAATGGCAGCCAAATGAAGTATATTCCCCACATTGCTACTCATTCTGCAAGACATAACACTCTGGATGAAGGAACATAAATTAGTCATCAATCAATAGAGATCAATGGGCTTATTTTCACCAGACTGAAATTAGGAGATGGAGAGAAAGCTTGAAACACCATTCACTGCAAACCTAAACATGAATTCATATACTCTATGAAATATTCAACATTTCTAATTCATGGGCTGAATGATTTACTTGTGATGACATATTTATAACCTCAGTTTATGAAATCAGGCACTGAATATTAGATTTTCAAAAACATGTCTTTAGACACATTAAAAGCTGAATTCTTCATTGGTTTATACAGAATTTAATTTATTATATTTAATAAAATTGAAAAATGAATTAAACAACAGCAAATATTAAAGTATTTAAAATTATAAATTATAAATAAAATTTAAATTATTAAACCGCAAAGCCTGAAACCACTAAACAATAATTTAAGAAATGTTGATGAAACAATTTCAAAAATCTTTAATATTTCTTCAAAAAAATTTGTTTTATGTCATAATCTTCAAAATTCTTGGTTTCTTTTTTTAATACTTCATGGTTTTTAAACTACACATTACACAAAATTGTCATTATTTAAAATTAAATAAACATTTGTAAATATGTATATATATATCTAAGTAAATATTTTTTAAATAATCTTTATTATATATATATATATATGTGTGTGTGTGTGTGTGTGTGTGTGTGTGTGTGTGTAACTGTAATATTCATTTTGCTTTTGTTGCTTTTGATAAAATTGTCTGCTAAATGACTAAATGTAAATGTACTGTAAATTTATATGTATTCTTTATTCTTTCAAAATCCTAAAACATGAAATTAAAAATGCGCAGTCCAGCTGCTTGGAAAATAATTCACACATTGTACTTCACACTAGAATTCCTGAAGGAAGGTCACGTGGATCATGTTAAAGAGCAGTCACTCGGGCCTAACCTTTTTAACACTGCATCAGGTAGTGTCGCAAACATGTTGGCACATGTAGTTCCTTCTTAACCTGAACGTCAATGATACTTAGTATGCGACTTCTACGTGTTGTCATTGTGAGAGCAGAGTGAGTAAGAGAGAAAGAGTGTGAGAGAGATTGAAAGTGACAGTAAGAGAGAAAGAGATGCTAACAGGTTGCAACAACAGAAGAGTGAGCTTTTCTCAGCTGTTAATGTCACCGGCTCTAATTTTCTGACATGTTATTGGGGAAGACGCTGAACTCATCTCCACGTGCTCCCTGCAGAATCACGGTCACTTTTGCACCTCCGCTCTCAAGTGTAGCACATTATCACATGTAACATGAAGTGCTGGCCCTCATCATATGCTCAGAGTGTCACAAGTCCCAACTGTTGTGACTGATCTTCTATCACTAGAAGGCAAGGCTATTAACTATAACTTATGCCCAGATATATTTGTGGAAATCCAAATAAATTTTTTTCAGGATTTTTTTGATGAACAAATTACAAAGTTTAAAGAATAGCTTTTATTTGATATATAAGTCACTTTTGAACATCTTCATACATATAAACATGTTAATTTTTTTATATTTATACACACTAAAAGAAAAAAAAAAGTAAAATCTTTAATACTTCTTATTTTGTGTCATGTTTCTTTAAATCTTTAAAGTCTTGAAAATAAATTATTATTTCATTTTAGAAACTAAAATATTTGTGTTTTTTTAAACTACATTTTAAACAAAATTGTAATTATTTAAAATTAAATAAACAATTTTAAATATCTATTTATTTTTTTTGTATATGACAATACTGTTTACTATTACTTTAATAATTCAATATGTATATACTGTTTAATTACAAATTTTCACACACACACACACACACACACACACACACACACACACATATATATATATATATATATATATATATATATATATATATATATATATATATATATATATATATATATAGAAAAAACATACAATATATTTTGAAAATATATATTATGTGAACAAAAACTGTTATTTTGGATGCAATTAATTGTTTCACAGCAATAAGTATAATATAACACGACATAACGTAACGTAACGTAACGTAACATAACATAATATATGGTTATTTAAGGATGGGACAAAAAGTATCCCAATTGACCTAAATTCACTCTCATATAATAAATAATGATGAGTGATATATTCTTCTTTTCATTAACACAGTCTTTTTTCAAGAGAAAAATCTGAAATATCAGACACTGACAAAAGTCTTCTTTTGATCTCCAGGTAATTTCAAAGTGTTTTTTTTTTTTTGGAGACATTTATTGAAGTATATGTTTCAGTTTGTGATTTTCTTTTGCTGCATCCTAAATTCTCTCAGCATAATTCATGTGTCACCCCCGAACATCCCCTTCAATGATTTTGCATATGAATTAGCTTGCAATTATGCATTTTATTCTTTGCTATCATTTCTTAAGCTTTCTTTATAGTTTAGACATGCCCCAGAAGTGACTTAAAGTGACACTGTGCTGTAAATGCTGTTCTTTCACATATTATTGAGCGGAGCCCTTGAGTGACATGGGCTCGTGTGTATCAGTAGAATCAGACGGGCCGTGGAGAGAGTGTTTGAGGACAGAGCGCTACATGATAATGTTAGCTTCAGCATTAGTGAGCAGAGGCCTGTGGGAAGGTGTCCGGAGGTTCTCCCACAGTGTTTATGTAATGGAGTGCAGCACACTTCAGCTTGTGTTAGCATCTTCCCGTTCAAAGCCCGTTCTCAACTGACCTGCTTTACACAGCAAAACACTAAGAGATGAGGAGGGAGGTGAAATAAAGAGAGCGGTGGAGGCTTACGCTTTATACTCGGCAGAGATACGACTAGCTACAAACAGAAAGAAGGAGAGAGGGAGATATTATGAACGCAGATCAGATGACAACTACTAATATTAATTGAATTTTATAAAATATGCTAATATTCCAAACTGTATTTATTAACTCCTAAAATATTTAACCATCTAATCGAATCAAAAAAGTGTTAAATATCACAAATGATACTTCTGATTCATTGATTAATCTTCCACTTGAAGGTCAAGTCAAGCACATTGCATCATGGGATACAGGGTTCCATGTTGTATTTTCTAGCTGAATATTGCATATATTTTATGTTTTCAGAAAACGTTTGGAATATTTAACTAATGTCGAATTCTTATTCTTTCTGCAGTATGAAGCAGACTATGTTAGGTTTCTGTATGCACTGAATACAAGCTTGACAAATCTGCTAAAATGAGCAGTATGCAATAAAGCAAGCAATACACAATACTATCCCATAATGCATTGCATCCAATCTGACCTTTGGTTTCCAGTTTGACAAATGACCTGTAAGTAATGTCCACTGCAAATTTTAATATCTCCATGACTCATTACTTTACCGGACTGCCAAGAAACAATACATTTTACCCTTTTTTTTTAAACTAATAATTTCATTGAAAAAAAAAATATATATACATGAAACAGAATTTTCAAAATGCAAGTAAATGACGAGGACATTACATCACATAAAACATTATTGTGGAAAAAGGTGATTTGCATAATGTGAATAATACTGTGTAATATATAGGGTTAATTCAGGATTATTGGTACATTTTTTCCCCTGTCATCTCAATGGAAGAAAAGAATTCCAATTTCCCTAAATTCACCCTTATAATATGATATGATATGATATATGATATAATATGATAATGTTTTTCTATTCATAAATATAGTCTTTTGCAAGAAATACAAATTTGAGAAGTATAAGACATAATTTTACATACAGTAAATAATTTGCATACTGTGTATATATTGTATTTTCTGTAAGCAAATAATGTACATATGTGTGGTAGACAGACCATATGGAAAAAAATTGTATAGTATGAAAGCGTGCTATTTCGAATTCAGCCCCTATGTCCAATACTGTATCCCATAATGCAATGCACTTGACTTCACCTCCCATGCACTGAAATTTGAACTGCAATTTTTTATATCTTTCTTGACTCATTATTTGATCAAACTGCCAATATATATATATATATATATATATATATATATATATATATGTGTGTGTGTGTGTGTGTGTGTGTGTGTGTGTGTGTGTGTGTGTGTAAAGATGGATGGATGGATGGATAGATAGATAGAACTGGCCACTGTAGCTTTACTACGCACACCTCTGCTGTTCTGAATTATTAAAGAGAAATGAAAAAAGCATTGCTGGACAAAAAGAAATCTGTGGAGCGATTGTATGAGATGAAACCAGATATAAGTGGATAGATGCAGAAAGACAAAATAAATGCAATTATTTTTATGTTCTCTCTGGAGAGCTGTCCCTGCGTCCTAGTGCACATTGTGCTGTGATTCCTGTATTGTTATTTTTCTACCGTTTTGGTTGGTGTGATGGGATGTGAATGTACAGTGCTTCTCTGACACAGACTGTGCATCTTCATTTAGGTAATGGGAGTTATACCTAAACATTTTACCTAAACATAAATACATTTCTTTCCTCTGATGAACGCAAAAGAAGGTAATATTCAACATGTCCATGTGTTGCATTACTTTGATGTATGGTAAACCAATGCTAACACTTCTTATCTATTGTTATGCAATTTCTCTGCCATAATCAATATTTAGACAGACATTCAAAAAGTTGGGGTCGATTTTGTAACACTTTTTTTTTTTTTTTTTTAAAAAGAAGGTATCTTATGCTTACCAAGGCTGTAAAAATACAGTAAAATAGTCATATTTATTAATTCATAATAACTAATTTCATTATTTTTTTTTTCTACCACAGCAGCCTTTGTGACATCAACTGAACATAAAATTATAGAGGTGGATAAAACTATTATTATTATTATTTTATTCAGCAATAACGGATTAATCAGTCTCAATACCGAGTATGTATAAGAATGTTAATGATAAATCATTTTGATTTTATGTTGGCTTCATAGCCTCTTTAAAGTCAGTATGACTCGTCTTCCTGTCGGTTGAGGAAGCTTTTGAAGCAACCTGTGTGTCCGGATGTACAGTATACGTGTGTGTGCAAATGAATGGAAATGTAAAAGGCTAACAGCATGTTAGTAGATTGAGTGGAACAGTCAAGTTGACAGACGTTTTGACTGTACATGTGAATAATGCATGAAGACAGAAGCAGTGATGTACACTTAACCGCAGCTCAGGAGTCCTCATTACTCATTGTGTGCGTGTTTGTGCTTTTTGCATGAATGCAGTCAGAGAGAGGTCATCAGCGGCACAAGGAAAGAGTCGGTTGCATTATCTGTTGTGTGTGTGTGTGTGTGTGTGTGTGGGTCGCTGCATTGCTCTGAGATGGGCTGCAGTGCTGATGGTACATGACAGTTCAAATTTCTTCTGTACACCCACAGAATAACCAAAGCCATCTCTCTGCACATCCATGACTAATTATAAGAAATAATAAATGCATAAATACTAGTGCTCTCAAATGATTAATCGTATCCAAAACAAGTTTTTGTTTACATTATATATATATTTATGCATCTGTGCTGTATATATTATGTATATATAAATACACATACGTATATGTTTTGAAAATATTTACATTCTTACATTCTTATATTCATATGTTCATATTCTTGTATTTTATATCTAAATATATTATATATGACCATAACATACTGTATTTTTCTTAAATATATACATGCATGTGTTTGTATTTATATATAAATAATAAATATACACACATATATTTTGAAAACAATTGTATTTTATTTTAGATGCGATTAATCGCAATTAATCATTTGACAGCACTAATAAATACACAATATTACACAAACAAGTTTTAACATTTTTCCATTGTATAGTTTTATCTTAGATATTATTGGCCAGGATGACTATTTTTGTAATTTCGAGTCAATATAAACTGTTTATTTCATTTAAAATGCATATTTTTATATACTGACAAAAGTCTGGGGCTGGTAAGAATTATACAGTAAATGTTTTTTTTTGTTTTTCCAAAAAGTCTTTATGTTCACCAAGGCTAAATTTATTTGATCAAATTACTGTAATATTGTAAAATATTTTTACAACTTGAAATGTACTGTTTTCTACTTAAATATATTTCAAAATGTAATTTATTCCTGTACTCTCTGGCATCACATGATCCTTCAGAAATCATTCTAATATGCTGATTTAGTGCATATTATAGTTAATATATAATATAATATTGCATATTTAGTGCAAATCTTTTAGAACACACAAGTTTACATTAAATTATCAAATAAACATTTTTTCAAAAATCATCAGTTTTGACTCATAGTCTCTAACTTCTGGATCCCACTGTACATTCTCTCCAAATGAAACACTCACTACTGTGTTCTGGCTGTTCTCTCACATCAGTTCTTCCGTGTCTCATCAGACTCTGAGGTGCTCAGGAGGTCAGACCCAGTCCTCGCTGCTTCACAGAGGAATCCAGTGGCTTTAACAACTGAGCATCCTGTTAATACTCCTATCTACTGAATCAGAGCTCTACTGCTAAATGGAGATATTAAACAGGTCACAGCGTAATCTTTTTATCATTTTTTTTTTTCACCTGGAAGCCATTTATAATGTTAACAACAGTCATAATTTAGTTTTACATAAATGTCTTTCTGGCTCTTAGAATTAAACAGGCTGTTTTTTATTACTGTTCTTTTAAACCTGAACCTGAAAGGACATTCACATTTAATTCTGTAACATGATGCATCTTCAAGTGGCAGAATTGGAGTGTGACCTGGATGGGCCTTTATTATGTTATTAGGAACTGTCTGAACCAAACTTTAGATTTTTCTTCATTAATTTAATTTTCAGCGCAAACTGATAATCATAATAAGATCAGAATATCTTTATTTAAGAAAGCAAAAAGTGGAAATTTCGATTTTTATGTTGATGTTGACAAACATCAAGTGAATATATCACACTTACAGTTATATACCTGAATAACAGCTCTTCGTTGGGTGTTTTGCATTAATATTCTGAATCTATTTCATATGTTATCCTTATTATTTTATGAGTGGGTGAGCCAAGTTTCTGAATACCAAGTACCGTATTTTTTGGACTATAAGTCACACCTGAGTATAAGTCACATCAGTCCAAAACTACGTCATGATGAGGAAAAAAACATATATAAGTCACACTGGACTATAAGTCACATTTATTTAGAACCAAGAACCAAGAAAAAACATTACCGTCTCCAGCCGCGTCTCCAGAGCGCCCTCTCGCGGCTGGAGACGGTAATGTTTCATCTTGGTTCATTTCTCTCGGTTCACGTCAAGTTAATTTTGATAAATAAGTCGCACCTGACTATAAGTCGCAGGACCAGCCAAACTATGAAAAAAGTGCGACTTATAGTCCGGAAAATACGGTAGTTGCCGGGTAAACGTCTTCATGTATTCATCATCCCTATGACATCGAAAAGACAGATTTCAGAACCAAGATGTAGGCTGTATTTAAATCAGGACTAAGGATGTATGTCTAAGAAATTAAAAAAATTCACAAAGAGTATCTGCACATAGTACATTGCTGTTCAAATACTTGGTGTCAGATTTTTCTTTAAAGATATTTCTAATATATTTTTTTTTTATGTTAAAGAATTCTTAAAAAACGTGTCAAAGTTTCCATAGAAAGCAAAAAATAAAAATAATAAATAAATAAATAAATAAATAAATAATAATAATACAAAATTGAATACAGAATTGACACTGAAGACTGGAGTAATGATGCTAAAAATTTAATTTGACATCACAGGAAAAAATTGCATTTCAAATTCTAATAATATTTAACAATATTTCTAATTTTACTGGAGTGATAACCATTTTACTTAAAAAAAAAAATTAAGGAATAAAAATAAATATTCTGACCTCTGATTTGCGGGCAGCAAAGGTTCCATTTTACTTCACCTTGAAATAAAGATCAAGTACTGTATCAAGTGAATTTAACTTGTTGTAATTTAAACATGATATCAAAATCAACCCTATTACCTTTCTTAATAAATATCCCTTGTCAAGTTTTTTTGAAGAAATATAAAAAATTGTTTTAATTCAATAACTTTCTCCATCTCTGACACAAATTTTCTGCTTATAAAACCAAGGCCATGCCAATAATATCAATACAAATAACTAATCAAATTGCAAGATCTCGACTGGTTCAAGTACAAAATCTGCATACTGTCATTATTGCTAATGGGCACTTGAGCTGTGAATTCCAAGTGACTAATTGCTCTGTAACCACAGGAAAACGACATCCTGCATCTTAAATTCAAAATACTTAGGATTTTTAACTCAGGAAAAGGCCTCAACATATTCAGTTTCTATGAAATTACCATCCTCGTAGGCAATTTCTTATGACGGATCTATATTTGTGTATCCTCTATTGTATGTTTTGATGAGTGGATGATTTTATATTGAGAATCCTCTCATAATCAAAAAGGAACTAAGGGGAGAGAGTTTTCCAGTGAATAGCAGACTCTATATTTAGTCATCGGTTTCATGGTTATACCACATAAAAATAAATAAATAAAAAATTCAGGAAAGTCACCTTGAGTAACAGTGTGAAGTCGACTCCTCATCCGCTCTGACATGACAGGCTGTGAAACAGACACACGGACTATTAGAGATTCAGAACAGACAGACACGAAGACACATCAACACGGACAAAACCACACAGGACACTTTTTTTATAAAATGTTTTATTTGCACCCATGCTGAGAGAGAAATCCAGGACCAACATGAAGTTATCCTACAGCTGTACACCAACATACGTCAGTAGATGGATGAATCAGGTGGAGCTTATGTTTGTTCTGGGGGAAGGTGGCTGATGATGACATCTCGGGAATAACCATCTGGATCAAGGACACAACACATGTTGAAAATGAAAATGCATGATATTAGTGCAAAGAATTAAAGAGAGTGAGATTAATAAAGAGCATGTTACTTCTGTAAATACATTTTTAACAAATATGAACTTCTCTTGTCCCACCAAGGCTGCATTTATTTGGTCAAAAATACATTAAAAACAGTAACAGAGAATTAGTACAATTTAAAACAACTGTTTTTTAATTTTTAATTTTTTTTAAATATTATTTTCTGTGATGCTCAAGTATTCAGTGACACATGATTCTTCAGAAATCATTATAGTATGCTGATTTTATACTTAAGAAACATTTCTTATTATTATCAATGTTGAAAACAGCTGTGCTGCATAATTTATTTGTGTAAACCGTGATAAGTTTTTCTGAAAACTTTGATGAATAGAAAGTTCAAATGAATAGCATTTAAATGTTTTTAACTTTATAAACTGTCACTTTTGATCTAATTAATTCACCATAACTAAATAAAAATATAAATTTCGTACAAAAACAGACCTTACTGACCTCTGAACAGTAGTCTATTTCATGCTTTGTGTTACATTAAATGTATCTCCTAACATTAAAGTTATTTCAAACTGTATGTTAGATTATTCCCTAAACTACCACAATTACCTGACAGTGTAGTTTTTAAAGATGTTTGAAATTAAGTCATATCGGCTACTATAAAGATATTGGTCCAGAGGATTTTTATATTCATTGTTTTGTCATACTACATGAGAATCGTGGTCTTTTGTGTCAGAAAGCGCAGGCAGGTTATGCAGTTAAGTGTGAAAATGTGAGGCACGAGCTGTTGGTGCCCTTGGTGGGGAGCGGCTGAGAGCAAAGGGGATGACAATGTGGGTCAAACCAGAGCACGTCTGCTCTAGGGTAGAGACGTCCCTTTAATAGCTGACTCAGGATTAGTTCCCTGTTTTTGCTTCCACATTGTGGCTTATTGCACTCAGTGCATCAGGACTGATCTGAGGTCAGGCGCTGGGAGGCGCGCTCCAGGGTTCTCCTTGGCAAGTCCTCGGCGGGGGCTGAATGCAGTGATAGACGAGCCAAGGGACTGAGGGAGTGCAGAGGAGTGCAGCATCTCTGCCTTCTTTTCTCACTCCTTCGTTTTTTCCTTTCTCTCCTCCTCTGTTGTTAGCAAAAACGCCTGCTATCTATATCGCAGCTCTTTGACCTTACCGGATTAAATTGCACACACCTGCAATGCCTCAGCAAGAAACAGGATCACACACTTGCTCGTTTGTCTGTTTCGCTTCGTGCCCAAGCTAAAATGAGCAATAATAAGCAGGGGAAGTGTGTTATTCTGCTTCAGCATCAACAATTGTAAATATTAATACTATTGTGGTTTTCTAACAGGTTTCCGAACAACGCTTTACTAATGTCATTGGCCAGTAAACAGATAATCCCGCCCCAAAGTACTGTATGTGGCAATGTGGCAAAAGTCTTCATGCGTGTTGTGTATGTAGGTATATACTAGGAAGCTTGGGCCCGTTCTTCGTACCTCGCTTAGAAACATCTGAGATAATTTGAAAGATGCCAAATCTTCTAATCGTGATAACTGATTTCTGGCTAATTTGGTTCTTCAAACTAATTTGCGGATTTGATTAAAATAACTGTATTAGGTTGTCTAAGATTACTGCGTGTTCTTGTGTTCCCCCTAAAAAAGGGCAGATGTATCGATACTCGAACCTTGATCAGCAATGCTGCGACTGGCAAGACAGCAGCGTAATTACATAATATAATTTAAAAAATAGTGTTGTACAAACAATTAATCGCATCCAAAATAAAAGTTTTTATTGACATAATATATGTGTGTGTACTGTGTATATTAATTATGTATATATAAATACACACACATGCATGCATGTAAATTTAAGAAAAATATGCTATGTTTATGTATGAAATATGTTTATATATATAATATAAATTATATGAATATAAATATAAACGTATATATATACATACTGAATGTGTGCATATAATAGAATACGATTAGAATAGAGAGTGCTAGAGTTAGAGGGTCAAAAAAAGATGGAAGAGAATTTTTAATTTTTTAAATTTTTTTTATTTTTAACCTATTCTTGAAGGTGCTTAGATTGAGTTGGGCAGGTCATTTCATCAGGAGAAACTTTTTTAATTTAAAAGTCTGTGAAAGTAATTTTGTGCCTCTTTATGTCAAAATAAAGCAACGTTCATATGCAGAAATTAAGCTTCTATAGGGCACATAAGTCTGAAGTAATGAATTTAGGTAAAGGGATGCAGAGCCAGGGGAGGTTTTGTGGGCAAATATTAATGCCCTTAATTTTATGCGAGCAGCTATTGGTAGCCAGTACAAATTGTTAAACAGAGGTGTGACATGCATTCTTTTCAGCTCATTAAAAATTATTCTTGCTGCCGCATTCTGGAATTAATTGTAAAGGTTTGATACAACTGCCTGAAAGACCTGCCAAGAGAGCATCGCAATAGTCCAGCCTGGGCAGAATAACAGCTTGAACACAAAGTATGTTCTGAAAGAAATGGCCTGATCTTCTTGATGTTGAATAAAGCAAACCTGCAGGACTGGACAATTTTAGCAATGTGGTATGATAAAGTCAATCATAACTCCAAGGTTTCTGGCTGTTTTTGAAGGAGTTATGGTAGACGTGCCTAACTGGATGGTGAGCGTGATGAAACAATGGGTTTGATGGAACCACAATAAATTCTGTCTTGGCAAGGTTAAGTTGAAGTTGATGATCCTTCGTCCAGCAAGAAATGTCTGGTAGGCATGCTGAGATGTGAGCAGCTATCGTTGGATCATCAGGATGGAATTGATGCCAAGCCATGTTTTTGAATGACAGAAGTGATGGCATGTAGAGAAAGAAGAGAAGTGGTCCAAGAACTGAGCCCAGGGGCACCCCAGTAGTTAGCTGTTGCGACTAAGATACCTCAGCTCTCCAAGATACCTTGAAGGACCTGAGAGGTAAGACTCAAACCACTGGAGTGTGGTTCCTGAGATGCCTTTTGTCAGTAGTGTTGACAGGAGGATCTGGTGGTTAACTGTGTCAAAATCAGCGGACAGATCCAGCAAGATAAGTATTGAAGATTTGGAATCCGCTCTTGCCAGTCTTAGAGCTCCAACAACCGAGAGCAAGGCAGTCTCAGTTCAATGTTCACTTCTGAAACCAGACTGGCTGCTTTCTAGGAGTTTGTTCTGTGTGAGAAAGACAGAGACTTGGTTGAACACAGCTCGTTCAAGTGTTTTTGCAATGAAAGGAAGAAGGAAAACTGGTCAGTAGTTCTTTAAAAGAGATGGGTTAAGCGTGGGTTTCTTTATATATATATATATATATATATATATATATATATATATATAAATGATTAATTTCTATATAATATTGCGTTGAACAGTGCCACTTAAATGGAGCTTAATTTTTTCATTCTCTGATTGGAAATGATTCTGTCTTATTTTGGATTAGAAGATTGGAAAAGCAATGGCGTGCATATGCACAGCTGTGACCCATATAGATGACAGGTGATGATGCTCGGGTGGGCAGGTGGTCATCCTGGTGGGTGGAGAAAGCTGTCCTGACACACAGACACTCGCAGATGGCGCAGCAACTCTGCCTTCATTCTGTCTCCTTTAGAAGAAACTTAAAGTTCATCCGCAGGTCTTAATCGAGGACACACATATCTGATGCATCCGTGTGAATGCTCGGTTATTGGAATGTGTTATGACAGAAAGAGGCTACACGAGGACAGAACAACAGCTTGTGTGTGTTTGTGTGTGTGTGTGTGTGTGTGTATGTTTACTATCCTTCATCACACCGACACCAGCAGCAACACCTGCTGGACAAACTGTTCAAATTATTCCTTACATTTTTGTTTGTTTAATCGTTTTTTTTTTATTGGCAGTCTTTACATTTAGTTTTGTAGCATTGTTTATCCAATGGTTAAAGCATTTATACTATAACATTAAACAAACAAACAAAAATAAAAAAGAAATTAATAAAAAATGATAAATAAATGTAAATATAATAGTTTTTTTTTATTATTATTATTTTTAATCATGAGTATTTCTTTAACTGGGCACTACATCGTTCCTATGATTTTTATTAAAATTCAGAATTCAAGATTTCAGTTCTTGTTTTAAAGATCACATCAAAATATTTTCCATGCCACTGTCAATCTTTTTTTTTTTTTGGAAAATGCACAAAATTATTGTATCTAAATATTTTGTTTTGTGTGTATGTATATACAATATTTGTATGTATAATTTATGTATTTTTATAAATGTAAAAAAAAAAGTGTGAAGAAATTACTAGTGTCCTTTTAGTTAGAGTTAATTTTCCACACAGAGCTCCTATAAATTATACATTATTGGGTTCGGTCATAAAAAAGTAAGAAAAAAAAAAGCATATCTCTACTTATCAAGCCATACGATGTAAGATTTTGATTATTTTAACATTTAGAATTGTAAATAGGCTACATATGTATTAAAAGTGAGGACGAAATGTTTAGTGACTGGTGGCAGCATCAGCTGAGTTTATACAGCAGTCACACACACAGTACCATCAGCAGTCCAGCTAAACATCAGTCCCTCAGGACAGAGGCTAATTACTTCTGCTTCAGTCTGAGAGAGGCAGGCTTCAGAATGTGAGAGATGAGGGTGGCAGGGGTCTTGTTAATGCTAAATGTCTGATGTGGGTTACGACTGATCTCACGGCAGGTGTCAAAGGCCTGATTTGCTGTACACAAACAGGGATGTCTCCACGGGTTCACTCTCCATTACGCCACAGAGCCTGGAGTACGTCACTGGACAGAACATACAAGATCCAACCCACAAGCTGTGCATGTGATATATGTGTGAAAAACACTGGAAAAATTGGTCACATTCCAAGCAAAGCTTTCAACATTAAATCTAGTCCTATGTCCCTGTATCACACTATTGCAACTTAATTGGTTTTAAATTACAAGCTAACAAAGTGTATGCAGTAAATTATATATTAAAAAGTCCAATATAAATACTTTGTATTTTATATAATGGATTTTTTTTTAATATATTATACATTTAAATATATACTTTAAACAATTAAAACAGTCCTAGACCATGGAGAGAGAGAGAGAGAGAGAGAGAGAGAGAGAAAAAAAGAGTATACCCTTTGTATTTGAAATGTAAATATTATATATAAATTATATATATATTAAAAAGCTCATATCTATCTATCTAGCTATCTATAGATAGCTAGATAGCCCTAGACTATGAAAAAATTTAATAAAATCCAATACACACACTTCATATATTGTAAATATTTTGCATATATTTTATACTGTATTTTTTTTTAAATACACATTATTATTTCCAAATCCAGTGTGATTTGTCAGGACAAATTTCTGACATCTGTTAGGCAGTAGAGATATTTTATGAGTGGTATTCCAAGAAAACTGAATAAGATTGATAATAATGTAAGCCTCTTATTTTATCTCATTGAAGTCCATCATGTAGTCGACGTCAGTGTAATAAAGTTTTTACATGTAATACTGTACAGGTCATTCACATGCTCAGCATGATGTAATAAGGCCCTGTTCTGGACTTTCTAATAATACAGCTGTCTCACTGACAGATATTGATTTATTAAACTGGAAGTTCCCGAAAGGCTTTTAATGAACAAAACTACCAGAGAGAGGCTGAAAAATATGGCGAAGGGAAGCAGTTTCCACTTCATATCAAATAAACTATACATACAGTACGTGACCCTGGAACACAAAACCAGGCTTAAGCTGCTGTCGCAATAGACAAAAATCATTAAGATATTAAGTAAAGATCATATTCAATGAAGATATTTTGTAATTTTCATACCATCAATATATCAAAACTTCATTTTTGATTAATAATATGCATTGCTAAGGACTTAATTTAGACAACTTCAAAGGTGATTTTCTCAAGTATTTTTTATTTTTTTTGCATCCTCAGATTCCAGATTTTCAAATAGTTGTATCTCGGCCATGCATCATTGGAAATCTTATTATTCAGCTTTCAGGTGATGTATAAATCTCAACTGAATTTTTTTTTTTTACACTGAAATCATGTGACTTACTGTATTTTCTGTGTTGATGTATATAATGGACGAGACATAATAAAGGGCTTCTGTTTTTTTCTTTCATTCTTTCTAATAGTCTTTAACTTGTCTCAACAATGTTTTTTTTTCAGAAGAGAAATACTGTGCATTTGTGTACAAAAGGGTATTTTAAAAATAATTTTTAGAAGTGCACAAGCATTTAGATGGCCTTGTTATGACTTGACATGACAACAAAAACTGCCTCAGCAGATCCTTTTTAATCAAATCCATATGAGAGAGAGAGAGAATGCAATGGTAACTATTTATTAAAAAGTAATAAAAAAGATTTTATGCTGCTCACATGCATTAAATTCTGACATTATATTTAAGTATTATCAAAATGGCAAACCAAAGTATAGCAATGAAAATTACTAGACAGAAGCACAAAAAAAATTAATAAAAATAAAATAAGTCTGATGTACGATTTTTAATATATTCTTAATATATCTGAATTAAGTCTCTTATGCTCACCATGCTTGCATTTATTTGATCAAAAATACAGAATAATCAGTTATTTTGTGAATTATTTTTACAATGTAAAATAACTATTCACCATTGTATTATTAATTGAAAATGTCATTTATTCTGGTGATGGCAAAAAATAATTTTCTGCAGCCATTACTCCAGTTTTCAGTGTCAGGAGCCTTCAGAAATCATTCCAATAAGCTAATTTGATGATCAAGCAATGTTTCTTATTATTTATCATGTTGAAAACTGCTGTGCTGCTTAACATTTCTGTGGAAACTGCAAAAGATGTTTTGTTCAGGATTTTTTTGATGAATAGAAAGTTTACAATAACAGCATTTATTTGAAAGATAAAGCTTTAATAACAATATATTAATATCTTTACACCCATTTTTGACCAATTTACTGCATCCTTAATGAATAAAATCGATAAAAAAAAAAAATAGTAGTGTTTGTTTTTTTTTTTTTTTATGGTAGTATACACCAGAGTGGTCAACGGTATAAAACATGCCCCTGTGATTCTTATAACTCTGAGAGAGTTCATCTTCACTGCAACAGTCATCACTCGCCCTATAGTCTGGCTCATTCGGTTACACAAAGCAGCTTAAGGTTTATTTTAAGCGAGTCTGACGCTCCGGACACGGAATGTGCTTTGAGCCGAAATTAAGATCAGAGATCACACAAGATCCACCTCATCTGAAACAAATACATCAAAATTAGGCCAGGATGTTAAACTGGTAATTCTGAACCTCTAATAAGAACACTGCCAATTCAATCTACTATTCATTTAATAAAAATAAATAAATAAATAATAATAATTATTATTATTATTTGTATATAATAAGTAACCTTTTTACTTATTATAAACACTTTCTACATGTACTACGTTATACTAAAAGGGACCGGTCACAGCACTTACATATAGTATTGCTCTTTCGTTGGTTGGATTGGTTCTATTGTCCTCATTTCTAAGTCGCTTTGGATGAAAGTGTCTGCTAACTTTTTAGATAAAAATTTTTTTTCACATAAATTGCACTGTATAGATTGCTTGGTAAGAGCGCAGGAGTCAATCGATAAATTGATATAGGTATTTATTTGCAGTCAGGAGGCAAAGATGAAACAAGAAGACAACTCTTTAAGACATTGAGGAGTCTATGACCAACAAAAACCATATATGGTTTAGAGACAAACACAAAAATGAAAAAAAGGAGAAAAAAGAAAAGAAAACTCAAAGGCTGATCCCTCCGTTCTAAAGAGAACCTCACTAGGATCCACCTCTGATAAACACACCAGCTCACCTTTCTATATAAAAGACCTCTTTAATATTAGATATAGATGAAGATTTATTTCAGAATGTCTCTGATGAGCTTGTCAAATATTTTGAAGTACTGAGGAAAAAAAGAAAAAAAAAAAACTCACCCAAACATCATATGCAGATTCAACAAAGCACACTAGCTTGACATCATTTTTAAAATGTGATTTTTAATTCTGTACATGTAATAAATGTGATGACAAGGTATTCAGTGTTAATTGCTTATAAGGTCACAATTTCGCATGTGCTTGACTTGACCCGCTCACTTGGGTTAAAACCGGTTAAAAATGGCCAGCTTCTAAACGAGTCCCACAATCCACTCTCAGCACAGGCTTCCATTGCACAAAGATTAATACCCTAGAGCAGAGAGACGCCACCAGCTCCTTTAACAGATTTAGGACATAATATTAAATCATATCTGATACATGAACAAACACATGTAGTATACAGGTTTCTAACAGACCATACAGTTAAGAAAAAAAGAGAGAATTTAATAGAGAACTGAATGAATGCCTGAATGCATCTGTAATATATGCCCAATCACTGAACAATCTATAGGGTTTTGACAACTCCCATCCTCCTGAGAGGCTGATCTGAAATTCAACTTCCTGTCCGGGCATCCATAGGGATCCATATTCTACATCAGGAGGCAGAAACATCACTAACGTATCAGTTTTAGGCATATCTGCTTCTTCTAGAGAATGAGGGTGGTAGGAAGGAGAAAAAGAAGCGCAGCATTCAGCTCATGCTCTTGAACAGCTTTCCCTCTTTCTTTTAAAGATAAGTTGATGCATAGACTTTTATTTTGAATGCTTTCTTCGAGTAAAATACATTTTGAATGATTAACAGCACACTTCAAACTCCC